>NW_023463476.1:0-13805 GCF_013731165.1 Rhagoletis pomonella | reverse complement strand
CAAATCTACGAAATCATTAACTTTGGTAAGCTGGTGATTCGAGACGAGAAAATTTTAAAGAACCGTATATTGAGTTTTTGAAAACGTCATGTGGAAGCATTTCTTTATATTAAGTTCCAACTTATTGCGACAACTCCAGTCAACAAGATTGTTCAAATCCCATTGCAAGTATACTATATCTACGGTGACCATAAATATGGATTCAAATTGAAGGACAATTTTTCAAAAATATGCCTACATATATTTACGTAGTATAAAAATATCAAAAGAGTATTTATGATTCTAAATTCTTAATACATTTTAAACTTTAAAAATGAATCACGTTTTCTTCATCGATATTAATCTTTTTTTACATGAATATTTACAAAAGTATAGTAAAACATTATAATTACATTAGCTTATACGAAAAGTGAAAATCTTTAAAAGATTATTTTATAGGCAAATTTTGAGTCGTTCAAAACGAAAACAATACCGTTCCTTTTTTGTTTTTTGGTACTTTTCGCAGTTATTTGTCAAAAATTGACGTCATGAATATATAATTTGTGCAGCTTGCGCTCCATAGCATCTACATTTCTAATCCGATTTTCATTATCTTTGGCTCAACATTTACTGTAATGATATATCTTCTTTATCGAGTTTTTAAAATAATGAAAAAGAATAATCAAATGAAACTGCGTATTTGATTGAAAATCTCACTTTTTTCGACTTTGACGACAAAATGCAAAT
This sequence comes from Rhagoletis pomonella, assembly GCF_013731165.1. Taxonomy (NCBI): domain Eukaryota; kingdom Metazoa; phylum Arthropoda; class Insecta; order Diptera; family Tephritidae; genus Rhagoletis; species Rhagoletis pomonella. The sequence continues at coordinate 13,079 of NW_023463476.1, read as the reverse complement.
GGTCGCCTGTAGCACTAATAATTTTCATTGAAGTCGCCACAAGTTATATATTTTGGTAAGAGGTACATCAATACCCTTCGAGCTGTAAGTCGCTTACGTTGATTTGGAGATTTTTTCATGAGATATTGAAGAAAAGCTACGAAAAGTACCAAAAAAAACTTTTTTGAAAATATTTCCATTGTCCGATAATTTTAAAATAACGAATAAAATGCGGGACAAATGCAGGACACTTGGAAAAAATCAGTACATTTTCAGGTTTTTCAGGTTTGAAAACCTACGCAGGACCGACCTTTGAAAAACAGTACGGTCCTGCAAAAAACAGAACGGATGGTCACCGTAACTATATCAGACACACATGTGATTTTCCGAAAAAGTTTCAGATCATCAGCATAAAGTAAAAAGCTAGAGTATTTAAAACATGAGCCAATATCATTAATAAATAGAACGAACAAAAGAGGACCAAGGATACTACCCTGCGGTACTCCCGAGATGGCGACAAATGACTTCGATTTGTGATGTTCAATTTTCACAAATAGAGTTCCATTCGAGAGATAAGATTTTAAAAAAGACAGAAAAACAGAATGAAAGCCAAGACACTTAAGTTTATACAGCAAAATAGAATGAGACACTTTATCAAATGCTTGTAGATAGAGTCAACCTGATACCCACATTTAAAAGCCGATACGCAGTACTCAGAAAATAGCGCTAAATTTGTAAAGGGGGCGTGGCACCTTCCATACAAACTGAACTTATCATATAGCTTATCTCTGGAACCGCTTACGCTAACGTCCTGAAATTCGACACAGCTACATATGTTATCAATACCGTACTTAAGGCGAAAAGTGGTAATTATTGGAAAGGCTGGATCGATATACATTTACGTAAACGCGCAAGTGTCATTCGATTGGGAACCATTTTCTCCTAGATTTCTAATTCCCATTGAACTATTGTAACTTTGTTTTTAATTTTTGGTAAAAGGTAAAATTTATGTGAAAATTTTGAGGAATTTTTTTAAAATTTTCACGAAGAATGGAGCTTTGATTTTACGAGTTTCGCTATAGACTGTCCTATCTACATACCTATTTGCATAAAATGATAGTCGTTTTCGTTGTTCGGACTAAACTCAAAAACCACTGAATAGAGTTCCGTCAGATTGTCGGAGGTTATCTTGCATGCATATATGGTCCTATTACATGCTACTAGAAAACTCGCTAGGTGGTGCAGGAGTAGAGTTATTTATAAAAATCGTATTTATTAACCGATTTCGTTCAAATTTTAAATGTGAGCTATGTACCTGTATGATGGAAAATTCTTTTGATAAAAATTGACCCGATGATGAGTGCCGCTGGAGTCGAGGTTGGAATTCATAACACGTATTCATCTTATGGTAAGCAATGGTTTTGCAGAAAATGGACCCAATGGATGGCGCTGCAGCCGAAATTTATAGAAACCAGTGGCGGACCCAGGTAGGGGAAATTGGGGAAATCCCCCCCAAGACTGTGTAACATGTATTTTCATAATATTCAACTGAATATCGTGAAATATCATTACAAGAATATATAACAGGTTTTTCCAACAAGCTACTTGTACAAAAACTCGATCAAAGTTCAAACTGTGAGCGTATATCAAAGAAACTCGAAAACTTACTTGCGGAGCGCGTATATGTAACTCAAAGTGACTTCGAGAAGCTTGGGGAACAAACCTAATGAATGGATGCTTTTGAAAGTTTTAATTCATGGAAAAAGTGTGTAAAATTTCACTTGAGTTTGAAATTTTAGCTGTGTGTTAAGCTCGAAGTATTATGTTATGTAACTAGGGCTATCAGTTTTTCGAATTCACTGAATTTTCAAAATTTTGAAATTATGTATGTACTTAATTTTCAATTTTTACTTTTTTTGTTATATTTTCGAATTTGTATTATTTTACACAGTTGAAAGTCACAGCAAGTTTGAATATTTTCGCAGGTTTAGAAAACAACGAAAATTCCAAAATTTTGAATTTTATATTATATTTCTTGAGATTTCTTATTTTTAGGATAATTTCCAAAACTTCAAAAACTATCGAAATCCGGGAGATTCTAGAGATTTTGGTAAAATGAGAATATTTTGAAATGTACATAATTATTGAGATTTTAGAAATTTTCTATATTTTCAAAAATTTTTAGGATTTTATTTATCCTAAAATCCATCCTAAAATGTAAAAATGTGAAAGATCACCAATTGTCGATATATTTTTATGTTCATGTACTTGTGTGTAAAAAATAGAAAATTCTTAGAATTCTAAAAGATATTAACATTTTTGAAAAATTCCAAAATTGTTCCACTTTTCTGGACTTTTCAAAATTTTGTATTGATATAACAAGGTTTAAAAATTTTAAATTTTTTGAAAATTTTGAAAACATCAACGTCCAAAAATTCTTTTAATCTTCAGGAATTACGAAAATTTTTTAAATTTTCAAAAACGACGAAATATGAAAATGTTTTCAACATTCGAAAGCTTTTAATTTCGTTTGATCAATATTGTATATTCGACACTTTTACCTAGAAAAAATTTGTTAGTATTCCTACAAGTCTCAAAATTTTTGAAAAATAAAAAATTTCTAGAAATCTAGTATTCATCATTATATTGAATTATTGGGATTTACTAAAATTTCTCAAATTCACAGTTTTGAAAGTTTAGAAAATTTTGGAATTCCACTCAAGTTATTAAAAAGGGGAAACTTCAAGAAATTAAAAACTAACAAAACTCTAAATTTTTTAAACTGCGGTGATTTTTACATTTATGTACACGAATAGGTTCGTTTCAACCAATTTTCAATAGATAAATGTACCCACTTTTTTTCTTCTTTGTTAAACATGGTAATACCTACCGTGTTTGTTTACAATGTGACAATATCAAATGTAAAGGCAACCCATCTCATTTGACAGACACTTGACCTTTAACCTTGCGCGTTGTTGCACTTGACACTTAAACTTGCGCGTTATTTTTTTGTTTTTCGAACCGTTGAACCGAACCGAATCCCCGGTTCAAAGACCAAAAAAACCGCTTTGACGAACCAATCCAAAAGTTCAAAAACGGTTCGAGCCGCTGAACCGAACCGACCCAATTTTTCATCCGGTTCACGTCCCTGGTAAAAACAGAGACGAAAGGGAATAAAAGGCAAATGCTTCATTCTCTTATGTCCCGCTGAGACGCTTCCTATCGAAATCAACATAGCAATTAATTAATTAATTAATCCCAACGGCTTTTTACCCTCCATTCCCGCCCAACCGACACGAGGGGCGCAGTCCGCATGACGTACGGAACCTTTTTTTTTTTTTAGTTTTTTGGTGCCGAGTAGTGGAAACAGGAGTTTGTTAGGTGTCGAGATCTAAAACTATTCAGCTACAGAATCAAATTCATCAGCTGATTGGATATGCTAAAGATAGTATTTCAATTATTGAGAGTGGAAATAATAGTTTTCTTTATAGTAAAAATCGAGTCCGATACGTCAAACGTGCTGGAATGACAGTTAAAATCTTGACATAAACCACGGAATGATTCGTTTAGTTCAAAATTAGTTTTGCATGGCTTTAAAAATAGAGGTCGAAAGTGTCTTGACATTCGAGAAGGAACATTAAAATTTACCTCAGCCAGGAGGGCCGGGCTATTAATCAAGCCTGTCATTAATTTTACGATAAATATTATACCCAGCATTTCTCTACGACTTGCGAGTGTAGGCAAATTTATGAGCTTTAGACGACTTGTGTAAGGGGGGAGATTGTAATCTGAATCCCAGTTAAAATTATGCAAAGCAAAAAGCAAGAATTGTTTTTGAATTGATTCAATCCTTTCTGAATGAACTTGGTAGCGGGGATTCCAAACAATAGATCCGTATTCTAGTATAGGTCTAACTAAACTGGTAAAAAGAGCTTTTGTAACATAAGGATCTTTGAACTCTTTTGACCATCGCCTTACAAATGCAAAAACGCCTTTGGCTTTATTGACTGTAACATTAATATGATGGTTGAAATTCAGTTTGGAATCCATTGTGATACCAAGATCGACAAAATTGGATACTTGCTCCAGATTATAATTTGATATTGAATAAACAGCTGGTTGAACAGCCCTCCGAGAGAAACACATAACTTTACATTTTTGAAGGTTTAGTGGCATATAGTTTGTATTACACCAACTAACCACGTTGTTCAGATCCGCTTGTAACAAAGACCTTTCTTCGATAGAGGACAATGTTTTAAAAAGTTTCACATCATCGGCATACATTAAAATTTTTGAATGTTTTATTATAGAAGAAATATCATTAATGAATATCAGGAACAGAATCGGACCAAGGTGGCTTCCCTGAGGAACTCCTGAAGAAACTTTAATGATGTTGGAAGAACAATTATTAACAATAACTCTTTGTGTTCTATCAGAGAGGTAAGATGAGATCCATTGAAGAAGACTGGGCTGAAAGCCGATTAGGTCGAGTTTACGGATGAGTAACGAGTGACATACTTTGTCAAAAGCTTTACTGAAATCGGTGTAAATTACGTCGGTATGAACATTTTCTCTAAAACCGTTTGAGACATGAGTTGTAAACTCCAATAAATTAGTTATAGTAGATTTTCCTTTAGAAAACCCGTGTTGAGATTGTGTAATTGAAGAAGATATAGAATATGTCAGCTGGTTAACAATAATTGCTTCGAATAATTTGGGGATAGCGGAGAGTTTCGCTATGCCTCGATAGTTTTCTATAGACGACCTGCTGCCGTTTTTGTGAAGTGGTATTATGAAAGACTCCTTCCAGGCAGACGGAAAAACGCCATGTTTAAGCGACAAATTGAATAGAGTTGTTAAAGGCTCGCAGATGTTCTCAGCGCAGTTTTTAAGACAACAGGACGGAATATGATCAGGTCCAGGCCTAAATGACGCTTTTAAGGTTTTTAAAGAGTGTAAAACTTCATCGGAAGATATTACTGGAATATAAGCAGAGTTGATTGGACAAAGCTCGTACGGATAGTCTCCACTTATAGGGAAGTCTACAGAATAATTGGACCTAAAGAACCGAGCAAACATGTTGGCAATGAGTTGGCTGTCGCTAGATACAGTGTTGCGATAATGCATAGCGGACGGAAAACCATGTGCCTTACGCTTTGAATTTACGAAACCATAAAATGATTTAGGATTGTTAATTAAATTCTTCTTAATTTTACATAAATATGAATTATAACATTTCTTATTTAATGCAAAGTAGCTATGCCGCAAAACTGAGTACCTTAGGTAATCACTGTGTAAGCCCGTTCTTTTATACAGTTTAAAAGAGTGCGACTTTTTATTTTTCAATTTTTTAAGCTCTTTAGTGAACCATAATTGTGTTGGTTCTTCATGAACAATATTACGTATTGGCACATACTTTCGAAACAAATTGAAAACAGTATCATTAAAGTGCTCAACGCTACGCTCCACGTCATCTCTATATATTGGCCAAGATAACTTTGAAAGTTCTTTGTTAATTTTCCTGAAATTTGCTTTCGCAAAAACATATCTAGTACTTGAACTTGACTTATTATTATGTATTTCATTTATGATTTCGTAGCTTAACTCAAGAGCAGGATGGTATGCATCTTCCGGCAAAACTAGGGGATCACACCGATTAATAGAGGCCTTCGGAACATCATCAACGTAAACGAGATCCAAGACCTTTCCAAACTTATTTGGACATATATTTATTTGTTTGAGGCAAAGTTCAGCCATTTCCTCCAGAAATACATTGTAACTATCTCTAGATGAAACTGGTACAACATCGGTGTCAATGATGTTCCATGAAATATGTGGCAGATTTAAATCGCCCAAAACAATCATAGAATCGGATGCCGTAAGCATTGCATTTACGGTCTCAAGTAAAGAAACTAGCTGCATATATACCGATACGGCAGAATTAGGAGGGATGTAGCAAAGAGCTAAATAAATATAAGTCTTTCCAGCCTGTACACGTATACATTTAAATTCGGTATATTCAATGACAGGAAGACTAACTTCCTCGGATGGTATCGATGAATGCACCGCAAAAAGAACACCACCGCCGATTCTGCCCACGCGGTCACTCCTGTATATTTGATATTCATTTGGAAGAATTTCGGAATTAAAAATATGAGGTTTGAGCCATGTTTCGGTCAAGGAAATAATATTATAATTGCAGTCAAAACCTTTTAAATATAAATCGGTTAATTTGGTATTCAAACCTCTAACGTTTTGATAGTAAATACTTAAATTAGACATGCGAGTTAGTTTTTTGAATCCGAATTAAGATTAGAAATTTTAGCTACGTTATTATTACTTTTATTAGGTTTATACTCAAACTCGCGAACAAACGCCCCGGTCGGCCAAAATGAACTATTTAGTAGTGAATCAAAATCTTCGGAAGCTACATCAATTTTAAAAGATGAAATATCGCGATCGTATTTAAAATTAAATTTACGAATAAATACATCTTTAGTTCTAATTTTAGTCGATATGTATGACTTTATATCATCCGAAGAAGTATCTTTAGCAAATCTAGAGACAAAGATTGATCTTCTCGGAGGAATTACAACCAACTTTTTGGTAATGATGTCTGATGTGCGGGGCTCCGAATTATTCGGAGGAACTAAGTTAGACAGTGGAGTTTGAGATGTTGATGGCAACACTGTTAAATCAACGGTTTGACTATTTTTAGAAGTAGACCTAGTGGATATGGCTTTAGAAATTGGAGGCTCCAATGCCTGAGGGCATGGAGAAGATAAATTAATAAGTTCTAAGGACTGGGATGAAGGATTTTTTTTACTAGAATCCGTGGCTGTCATTTTAGGTGGACTAATAACATGCCCACCTTTATTTTCTCGGCTATCCTCAGAGTGTGGAGGGTCGTCGAGACAAGTGAAAGACCTAAACATTTTTTTCGTAATGCTTAAATTTCTCAACAAGCGCCGACAGATCCTTCCCGATCTCAGAAAAACCATTTCTGGACTGCCTGAAGAATTTAAATAAATCAACTTCGGTTGATCTACATTTTTGACAAGACCAACGAAGACCCTTACCCTCGTTAATAGCGTCTAAAACTCTACCGCTCAAACCAGCACATTTTATATGGGCAATCCCATCGCAGAGCCAGCATGACACATAGGAGTCGCTTTTAACGTGGCAATTGGTGTAAATACACGACATGTTTAAAATTATATTTATTTTTAGGTTTTAGAAGCAAAAAAGCAAAAACGGTTTTGAAAACGATGTATTAATCAGTGAACCAATCAGCTGGTAAATATCAGTTAGCGAACAGTTTTAGATGCACTGTATATTTGATACCTAATAAACACAACGCAAACAGCTGTGACAAAGATGAAACAGCAGAAATGACAAAAAGACAAAAAGAGCCAAATCAATGTGCACAAACAAAAACAATTGTACAACAACAATATATTATATGAAACAAAATACTCGGCACATGCAATTAAGAATATCAAGTTAAATTAATCAAATTTACGGGAAATTTTGATGTTTTACTTATCTTTAAATTGTGCACCAGAAGTTTATTAACACTTTTTTTAATTTTTTACTTTAATAAGCGTAAACAGCTTTATCAAACACAAAATTTTAACAGATCACAGAAAAACACAGCTTCACAGCTTGACGTTTGCGTTGGCTAAATGGCTAAATGTAAAAATTTTAAAATCTTTCGATGCAAATATTACGAAAGCGGTTCAATGAATCCTAAATCTAAAAAGTTTGTACAAAGTTTCAGAAAGAGCACTTTAATTGGTGTATAATTTGTCTCTCTACGATTTGTACCTAAATCGCTTTGTTTTAGAATAATATATACACTGAAAATAAAATTTCGTAAAAGTGCTACGAAAAACTTTCGTAGTCTTGGTTTTTGTACAATGTACGAAACTTTCGTTCATAATATGAACACATTTTTCACAACGAAACAAGATTTTACGAACCATTCGTAAATATAACGAGGTGAGGTGACAGGATTCGTTTGGAAACAAAAGACAACTTCTCGTAAATGTCTCTCTCAAAGAGCTTAGAACAGACCGTTAAATTAGAAATGGGTCTATAGTTTGAAGCATCGTTCCTGCTACCCGATTTAAAAACTGGTGTGATGGAAGCAACTTTCCACACTTAAAAGAGGATTTTAGGGAAGAAATACCATTAATAGCATCTGTTTCAGTAATATACAAAGACCCAAAATCTAAGGACTGGGGCAGACTGGGACAGGGGGAGTGTTGACAAAGTCATCATCAAGGACAAAATTGGATTTGAAACATTCAGCAAACAATTGAACTGAATCATTTAGAGAATCAGAGGACCTACGATTAAAGTACATGCATGAAGGAATGTTTGAAGAACCCCTTTTAGAACGAATGAATCTCCAGAACGCTTTGGAATGTTCTTTTAATTCAAGTTCAAATCTGCGGATATATTGGTTATACAAAAACTTATCAAGAACATTAAATTGTTTCATATAATACACATATTTATCTTTAAGGCCAGTATCATACTCTATAGCTTTAAACTTTTTATAGTATTTATTTCTTTGGTTTTTAACTTTTTAAGAGTTTTATTGCACCAAGATAATTTATGGATTTGGGTAGGAAGACGAGAAAGCTTGCGTGCGAATAAAACAGTAATTTCGTGTAGAAAAGCATCAAAACACACACTAACATTGTCCGAACACAGGATAGCACTCCAATCTATATCAGAAATGGCAAGATTCAAATCGTGGTAATTCGCAGACCAGAAGTTGAAAGAAGATGGCCAATTACTATCGATTACAACAGCGTCATAAAATTCCAAATATACGGTTATAGCAACATGATGTTTACCAGTATTACTGACCGGAAAATCAGATTCAGTTAGATTACATATTGAGATCTCATTTACAAAAACTAGATCTAGTATTCTTTGCAGCTTATTAAAAGTAAAATTAACTTGGGTAAGATTCAAGCTAAATAAATTATCTAGAAGATAAATCTCAAGAGCTGTATTAATATTAGTAGGAGTTAAAACATCGTTTCCTTGCAGATCTGACCATATTATATCCTTAAGATTAAAGTCGCCAAGAATGCAGAAATTACAAGCATTATTTTTATCATATAAATCAACAACTAAATTAACATGTGAGCAATATAGGTCTTCAGCACTATGAGGCGAGATATATGAGACACAAATAAATAATTTTTTATAAGAGCTAAATAGACAAACACACAGCTGATCAAGTAGAGGGTCGTGATTATTAAGCTGATACCAAGATGACCGTAGGCTACGCTTGACAGCAATTAAAACACCACCACCCTTAAAGTGGCCTGTTTTCACGGCATCTCTATCCTTGCGGTATACTTGAAATAAGTCCGAATCGAAATACTCCTCATTAAAGAAATTATTATTTAGCCAGGTTTCAACGAAAACGTAGACATCATACTTCCCTCGAGACGTCTGCAAATAAAGATTTTTAAAAAGCTTCTTTCCTTAATCTTTATTACAAATGTACGCTCTATTCCTGACCACGTAAGCCTAGCCCTTTATGGTTTTCCTTGACTAATTAAGCCGTGTTAGTTAATCTTAAAGTCTTTACAAAAAGAATTGCAGATAATTGCAGCTGGAATAGATTACATATTAATCCTAACTAGTATAGTAGTAATTAGTGCTATATCACAACAAAACGGTCTGAACAGAAAAAAAGATGTAGTCCATTTAATTAAGAAATACGCGGAAAAAATACTCATTTCTTTCAATTAAATATTTATGTATATTGGACGGAAAATCAAGTCATGTACCCTGCAAGACAGCTGAGCATCAAATAAGTGCTCATTTTATCATTATCACTAATTACAAAAGTGCTTATTAAAATACTCACTTTTGTTCAGGCCATGGGATAAAACTGAGCACTTTCCCTTTGTCGGTGTAATATTTTACCTCTTCTTACTAATCAGTGCTAATAAACAAACTATTCATTGTTGTCGTTATAAACTCCTCAGCACTAATAATCAAACTACTCATTTTTGTCGTTATAAACTCCTCAGTACAGGAAAAAACAAATAAGTAGAAAATCAAAATTTTTACTTTTAAAAATGAATTTGTTTATTTAAAAAACGTTTATTAATACAAAACTCTTATAGTACATATGTACAAACAAATAACATACTTTGTACATATCTATGGTCCTGTGCAATAATGACACAATTCAAAATTCAATAAATAAAACCCTTACTACTGTTAAGTGGCTCATATATCTAATCCATGTCGAATCCATGTCTAATATTTAGTACTTACTTTAGCAATCCTTACTGCTTACTTTAGTTAAGGTTGGAAATGGATGCGACGAGGATTACAGACAAGAGCCACTTAACAGTAGTAACAGTTTTTATTTTTTGAATTGTGTCATTATTGCACAGGACCATTGATGTGGATGTGTATAACATTGCTGGTGCCGGCGATGAAGGTGAGGTTGGTGGTGGCCTTAAAGTAATAGTGGCGATGTTGAAGGTGATTTTGCTGGTAGAGGCGTGGAATGTTGATGGTGCGATTTTGCTGGTGCCGGTGCTGAATGATGATGGTGGCGATACTTCTGGTACGGGTGTTGAAGGTGATGGTACGATGTTGGTGGTGGCATTAAAGGTGATGGAGGAGGTGTTGATTGATGATGAGTGCGATATCAGCTGGTGACGGCGTTAAAGATAATGGTGGCGATGGTAATTTTAATTGTTGCAAATCTGTAATAACGAGAAAATCAATTAAAATGTACAAATTAAGTAATTTACATATTTATGTACATACCTTAAAAATAATGATGAAAAGTCAACGGCAACGGCAACGGGAACATAAAATGAAATTTGAAATGTCTGTAAAATTATAAAAAATATTTATACTCTAAAATTTGTATCAAATGTGACATTTTTCGTCAAAGCCTACTGTCATAAAAACTGCCATATTTCTTACTCGCTTTAACGCACACAATTCCTATAAAAGTAGGAATTCCGCTCTAGCAAATCAAAAAAATTTTCAAAATTCGAATGCCAAATTTGTACATGTGTGCGTGTGATAGCTAAAAAGTTGCGAAGGTTTGTGTAAATCTGTCGAATTTGAGGGGAAACTGCTCAGCCATGGCTTGCAGGGTAATGACATTAGATATGTTCCTCTTATGATAAACACTAAATTTTCAGTTAAGGTGATTTTCGTTTCGGAGTTCTGTCACTTGAAACAAGTATGTATTTTAAAATTTTGTATGTATGTATTCGATACCATGGCAACCGGATCACCCAAGGGGTGTAGTATTAGTAATAAGTAGGGCAACCAAAAATATGCCGTAAAAACATGATTTTAAGCGCTTATAATATGCACGATAAAATAAGAAATATGCACGAATTATATCCAAAACTTGCTTAAAATATGAATTTAAAAAAATTAATAGCTCAATTTTTCTTGTATAAATATTTTTCGAATTTTATTCAAAAATGCACAAAAACACTGGTGCATATGTATAGAAATTTAAATGCAAATTTAACTTAAATATTTTTGTTGCATTAAATAACAAAATATTCGTATAATTTTTAGAAAAAAATAATTGCCTGTTATCGCGGAATATATTCTTAAACATGCAAAAGGCACGAACTTAAAGGCACAAATATCAGACACGCTATATTTTTCAGTCGGATGAATTCAATTACCGGACTCAATTTGGCCTACAATATTTTTTAATACAACAAAGCCCTGTTTTTTTCTAAAAACTGATTTTAGCTCATTTTTCGCAGTTGAAAAATTTACAGCGTTTAATTTTTCTTCAGCTCTCTTATATGTGCCGACGAAGTCAATGCTGTTGCTTCTAGGGGCAAAAAATTTTATTCAGATAATAAGCACAAATCCAAAAAAGAATTGTTTCGAAGTTAACTCAATATTCTAATGGTAACCCCGCATAGGTGCTCGCAATGTTGTCCTCAGAAAATCCTCAAAAGCTGTAACTAGTGGAGGAAAAAGTGGAGATTTTATCTCGATGCCACATCCTATGGATCAAAATACAGCATTTATATGGAAAATATTTGTTCTTTTTATAAGCTTTTATTTAACTTGGTCATCCCGCGGAAATCGCGGAAATTTCCAATCGATTTTAAACTAACTTCCCGACAAGTTAGAGACTTGAAATTTTCAGCATAGTTCCAATCACGATGACAATGCAATTTAATATATAAATGAATTCCCCATATGGTCCAGGCGTCTTGATTCAATGGCGGTCAAAAAATAGTAAGATTTATGGCTAACAGAGCGAAATTGCCAAAGAACGTAAAACCACTATAAAATTGTTAAAGCTGCCGGCGATAGTGTAGCAAAGCTATTTGTGGCAAATTCTAGATATCAACCTAGTCTAGATATGAACCTCGTTGTAGGAATTAGAAGAGTCCAGATGTCGCCCCGACAGAAGAAGTTAAATATTGCGCCTAAGTATATGCACTATTTACATATACTACTGCGGAAATGGACGACACGCCATTTCTTTAAATGAAATTAACTGCTGCTATATGTAAATATGTATGTTTATACAAAACGTAAGCAAACATTTTGCTTGCATAGTCTTCTGTTCTCTTTCATTGCAAGTTGAATTATTTTAATATCTATTGCAAAATTTTGTACATAAAATAAAATAACACTTTTTAATATACAACGCTTTTACAAATGGACTAAAAATTAGAAAATAAAATAATGTAAAAAAAATATTTTTTAAAAACAAGCTTTTATTTAACATGTACAATCAAAGGAATAAAATAAAGTAGTGTAACAAAAGATTTTTTAGCAAGAAAATTTTGTCAAAACTGCACTAAAATGAATAAAATAAAATAAGTTAAGGTCTCGTTAAAGTTACTAAAAGCCATTTAGTGAAAGGAGTTATTCAAACTCTAATGAAAATTACTAACAATTTGTACTAATTTACTTCGTTTTTAAAAAAGCTTGTCGGCGAATTCAGCGTACATGCATAATTGGTTAGGTATGTATGTATGCAGATATTTAAATGCCGGTTTGCTATTCGCGCGACAAGCTTTTTTAAAAACGAAGTAAATTAGTACAAA
>NW_023463475.1:0-13809 GCF_013731165.1 Rhagoletis pomonella | reverse complement strand
AAATTTAGTTATTTTTATAAATATATATTGCATTCCTTAACAAAAACCGTATAAACCATATCAAAAAAAATTCAACAAACTTTCGTAAAAATTGCGAACATTTTAATTAGATTTTTAGAAAGATTTTGATTATGCAGTTTTGGGGCCCTTTCAAAAGTGCATAATTGAAACGGCTAAAAATTACCGTTGAGCTTCCATGTAACGAATAAACACAATTTATTGTTATATGGAAGAAAACCGTACCATCTTTAACAAAAAAATCTCTACTATCAAAGGTTATTTTTAGATATGTGAAACTTGCACTTTACTATACTAGAATCGAATGGGCTAAAAAAATTGCATAATCAAAATCTTTATAAAAATCTAATTAAAAAGATCGCAATTTTTACGAAAGTTTGTTGGATTTTTTTTTTTGAGATGGTTTATACGGTTTTTGTTATAGAAAGCAATATATATTTATAAAAATAACTAAATTCGAATAACCAAAAATAATAATAATTTAATCTTGCCAATATGTTGTGCGGCTATATTTTTTTTGACCACTGTATTTGCTTTAAGTTTTACCCCGAAAATCCTTCTATAAATAAGATGTGCAAATGCTCTCCTTCCTCGTTTCTTCTTCCTCTAAGTGCGATATCGTGCGCCCCGCAAAAAATAATTTTTGAAATAATAGACCGAATAATTTGTCTATTCAACTCAATAGTACTTTTATAGTTTTCTTGAATTGCTATATCGATTGGCTGGTCCTTCATAATTGCGTTTGCTACAGTAAGGGCATCTTTATGCCAACGACAGTTCTCATGGTTTTTTGCGTATTCCGTCATATGCTTGTAACGAACAAAGGCACGGACAATCAACGAACCGAGTACACCTTGTGCGTTCGCCGGAGGAAATAACACACAATATAAACACAACGCTCCATTTAATTTTTTCGAATATCTAAGCCATGGAGAAAACAACTCTAACCAATCCTGTCTAAATCTTCTGTCTGAATCGTCTTTGGGGAAAATATAATCAACGGGAGGATTCCAGCAACGCCTCAGCATCTCAATTTTTTCCTCATGTGACATGAGGGATGATTTTCCAATCCACTTTCCGATGTCATTTGCTGGAATATCTGATAAATTTTCTATCAACAAATAATAAACTGTGTTTAAATAAATATTCATTTAAACTAACCTTTATAGCTTGAAGGTCTTTCCTGAAGACTTGAAGTAGACGCTGAAACCTCTTCAACCTGTTCTGTAGTTGGTTCTACAATTCTTCTTTTTGGTGCTGCAAAGAGGGTAAAAGTTTAAATTTTGCATCAACCTTCTACTTCGCGTCCTACCTGACAAAAACTTTCTTATGTCCATTTTCTTTTTATTTTTTATTTGTTTTGTATTTGCACACCGCGAATATTTTTTCCCGCACACAGCACAATTAATAGCGATAATAAAGTATCAAAAACTTCCAAATATGTATGTATTCATATTTGGAATTGAAATACTACAGGGTGCTTAATATGATCAACCAGTGTAATTTAAAAATGGTAAATTAATAATACTATGTTCACACAGAGCAATTTCCTTCGATTTTCATTGAAACTCGGCTATTGATGAAAAGGTACTGTGAAAATCGGACCGTGTGTACACACATGTGTAGTATAAATATTAATAGCTACAAAAATTCGGTACTCAACCAAAAGAGCTAGAAAAGGTAAGGATGGAGTTACCGTTTTTTGGTATGTCTTTCTTGGAAAATAATCGTATTTTTAGACAATTGGAAGAAAAAATCAAAAATAATCAAAAAACTATTGCGATTAGTTTGGCAATAAATTTAATTACTTTTGATCATTTATTTTGTGCACATAAATATTCTCTCTTCTTCTAATACAACTTAAAAAACTGCAAGAAACGATGATATTATAACAAAAAATGTAATATATATGTATATATGTCGATATATAAACATAGATATAGAAAAGTATATGTAAAAAAACCTGCAATGCGACCAGAATAAGACTCAAATTTTAGCATTTGGTATAGTAATGATCCTCTATGAATCTCCCCGCTCTAGGACAATTCTAAGGGGTCCCGCGTCGAGCGTTTAGTTTTCCCATAGGAATTACACGTAAAAAAATAATTTCTTGCCTTTTGAGGTCTATATAATTTTCTACGATCAAACTGTAAGAATACATTGATTACATGCTATTTAAATTCCTAAATTATCCTTTTTTAATCCCTTGTTCTATTTGGGTAAAATCTAGAATGTATATGAGAAAATCCCACGAGAAAAAAATGTTTTTCATTGTCACTCGAAAAAATCATAATTGTTTTGTTTTAATAACTTTGGTAATGTTTCATGTTTGAGGCAATGGACGTTGACATCTGGGAAGTTTCAAGAATGTACCACCCAATTAAAAAAAGGCAGCATGTGGAGTATCTGTCGCAGCTATTTTGTAATTTTTAAAATGTTACGATTTTTTTAATTTTAATAATTTAGGTTACTTCAAAATGTTAAAATTATACGATAGAAATGTTCTTCTTTCCAAAACGAACGAATCTAGTGTAATAAGACTTGTGTCTCACTAAATGAAAAAAAATTACAGTGAGTAAAGGTGACTATGATTTATTTATTTATTTATTTATTTATTACGGCTCAAAGCCTAATTCAAAATACAATTTACACTATCCTATCTTATAGGTAAAGTTTTACAAAATTCATATAATTTTGCCTTAAAAACTAAGATTTCATTGCAGTTTTTAATTTCCAATGGGAGCTCGTTGTAGCCTTTTAGGCCTTTGTAGAAAATATTTTGCTTATCTATTTCTGTTCGAAACAATGGCAATTTGAAATTATGTCTATTCCTAGTATTTATATTGTGTGTTTGCTCCACTAAAACTACGTTGTTACTTAAATACTCAGGTACATTTCCATGTTTTATATTAAATATCAACTTCATGGTGTGAAAGTAAATTTTTTGTTTGACACTCAACCAGTTCAACTTTTTTAACATATCACCCGTTCTAGCATCTCTACGTTTTTTAAGAATAAACCTCATGCATCTGTTTTGAAGCTTTTGTAGTTTATCAATTTCTTTGTCTGCTATTATGAATAGGATCGATGGGCAATACACAAAGTGTGGTTCAATGACCGATTTATAAATAATTATTTTATATTTTTCTTGTATATACTTGGTAGTTCTCTGCACAACCCCAATCTTTTTCGCGACTTTCTCCACTATGTAGTTTATATGTTCTTCAAATTTAAGTTTGTTATCAATTATAATTCCTAAATATTTTATGCTATTAACTTTTTGTATGCTTTCATTATTTATTTTTAGCCCACTTAAGTCTTCATCATTAATATTTTTCCTAGTTATCACCATATATTTCGTTTTATTTATGTTAAGCTTTAGCCTATTCGCGCATAGCCATGTGTATAAGTTATTAAGATCATTTTGCATTTTTGTTACCGCAGTAGTAATATTATCATCACTGATCATAAGTAATGCATCATCTGCAAATAGTTTGATCTCACAGTCTTGTATTACATTTATTATATCATTTATATATATGAGGAACAGTATTGGTGCTAGCACCGAGCCTTGTGGTAAACCTATGGGCACTTCCAATTCGTCCGATATCGCTGTTTTTATAACTGTTCGCTGTTTCCTATGCTTTAAATAACTGCGAAACCACGCAAGCTCTATGTCTTTAATACCGATTTGTTGAAGCTTTTTGATAAGTATTTCCCTGTCTACCGTTTCGAAGGCTCTTTTAAGGTCAAGAAAGACAGCAACCACCACTTTCTTATTATTTAGGTCGTCTTTCCACTCCGATATCACAAAGTTAAGAGCTGTTTCGCACGAATGTTTTTTCCTAAAACCCGACTGTTGACTGACAAGTATTTTGTTTGAATCTAGATGTTTTACCAATTGATTCTTAACATACACCTCAAGAATTTTAGCATCACTTGGTATGGTATTTATGGGTCTGAGCTCTTCTGGTTGTATTGTCTTTTTTACTTTTTCAACTGGGATCACCGTTGACATTTTCCACTTTTCTGGTACAATACCATCTTCCAAACTGCTATTTATTATTTGGGCGTAGAAATACCCTGTATACATTATAGAGTCTTTTATTACACCGTCAGACAGAATTTTTCTACCGCCTATTTTGTATTTAAAATCTTGCAGGATTTTTATAACTTCATCGGTTTTAATTTTTGCAAACTTAAATTCGGAATTGGCGTGACTACCACTTAGTGTTATATCGAAATATTCTATAATATTATTTATTTCTATCACACTATTTATAAAAAACTTGTTAAGTCCATTTGCCAAAGCAAGATCATCTTCTACCAATATACCATCGATTACCGCTTTATTAATACCTTCCTTATCACGCGCCAAGCAGACCGTGGATTTAAGGTACTTCCACATTTCTTTGGCGTTGTTTTCATTCATTATGACTTTATTTTCCATGTATTTAATTTTCTTTATTTTAACCAGGTTTTTATACATTTTATTAATATTTTTGTATTCATCCCACAATCCTGTCTGTATAGCACATGTATATAAATAAAATTTATGTTTATTTAATTGTGCAAGCTCTCTATCGTACCACTTATTCATTAGTTTTATATGTACTTCTTTTTCATAAGTTAAATTTTCCATTGCTTGCGTTAAAATGTGGTTCACTAGTTCAACTTTATCATCAATTAATGCGTTTTCATCGATATTAAAATTAAAAGTCCTTAGTAGGTTTAATAAACTGTCATTACTATATTTATCCCAAGCAATAATTTTCTTGGACACTCTCATCTTATAAGATTTAGATGATGGAACATTGAACATTATAGTTTCATGATCGGAAATTTTGTATGCTTGCAAAGATTTACACTTTATTTCTTCTGAATTTGAATATACGAGATCAATTTTAGATTCAGTTGTATCCGTAATTCGTGTATTAAAATCCACTTTTTGAGCCATACCCATCACCGAAAATATTTCATTCAGTCTTGTACTATATGTTGATATATGATTCATGTTAATATTAAAATCACCAACTATTATATTGTGGTTACTTTTTTCATATTTATCAATTAATATTTCATTTAAATAGTCTAAGAAAGCTGCATCACTTGTGCTTGGCGAGTGATAGAGCACCCCTATTTGCCACTTTTTACCCAGTTTTTTCAATTTTATTACAATACACCACAAGTTCATGTTAACACTATCATTGTATATTATATTAAAGTTTATTTCTCTATGTACGTATATTAGTACTCCGCCAGTGTGCCTGCTGTGGGAATCACATCTTATCATGTTAAAAGTTGCTATTTCCAATTCTTTATCTTCAATATCTTTTGTTGTACACGTTTCAGAGCATAATATGATCGCCGGCTTATGAACTTCCGCCATCACTTCCAATTCACTTTTATTCGAAACTATGCTATTAATATTTAAGTAAATACATTTTAATACACTGTTAGCAGCATTTGCAGACTTGCTTTTGCGGTTAACTTTTGCGGGAATATATTCCCTATGTTGATCTACAACTTCTGAGTGGTGTGTTAGTTGCTAATAACCAAGCCTATGCTTTTTTGCACTTAAGTGCTTTAAATAGACTGGACAATCTCGGCTATTACATAAGTGATTTTCGTCTAGCCCTAAGTTCAATTTTTCATTAGCCTTTATGCAATTTATACACTTGTTTTTAGGAGTTTCATTACACTCCGTGGTTTTGTGTTTTCCCAGACATTTACTGCACACTTCTTCACTTTTACAATCGGTCGCTTTATGATTGTATCCTTTGCATTTAAAACACGTTGTCACGTTAACACCATCGTAAAATCTGCATCTTTCCCATCCTATGTTTAGCTTATCTAACTTCATAACGCTAGTAAACATACACTCATCCACCTCTACAATTGCGTTATAATAGGTTTTGGTGTTATTTTTGACACTATATTGTTTAATAACTTTTATTTCGCCTTGCTCTAGGCATTTGTTTTGGTTCTTTAAACATTCTATCAATTCATCACTATTTTTTTTATTTTGATTTGAGAAACTAAAATTCTATTTTTACATTTTTTTTGGTGTACTCGAAATTCAATTTAAAATTGTTATGCACACGAAGAAAGAAATATATATGTGCAATAGAGTGGTTCAAAATTGCATGCGAAAAAGTAAAGTCGGGATTTTAATGCCGGCACCCCCTAGAAATGTTCTATACCGAAAAAAATATACCCCTATTTTTTAATTTGAAAAAAAAAAAACTTAGAGAGTGGTCAAAGCGCTCAAAGTTTTTCATGTATTTTATATGGGGAAAAAACAAGTTTTGTAGAAACGATATAAAATTCTTGAAAATCATTATTTTTAGATCGGTAAACTCGGTTCCTATTCTGCAGTAATAATACCCAATTGTTTCTTTAACCATTTTTTCATGGTAACTATATTTTATAGGTCCGCCAACACCCCCAAAAAATGCAATGGGTGACCAATAAAAAATCTTTAATATTAAAAAATGGTTAAATAAACAACTGGGCATTAATACTGGAAGTCTTCTGAAGAGAACCACAGGTTTCCGATCGAAAAATATTGATTTTCAAGAATTTTAAACCATTTCACAGTGGCCAATTTTTCGAAAAAGCTGGCCAAAAGTCGAAGTCGAATTGTAATCAAACCTTGTGTATTCGTCTTTATTTTGGTTGCTGGTTTTAAATTTCACCACATAATTTCGAAATTCAAAATGGCAGATCCATAATGGCTGCTGTGTACGCTTAAAATAATCAGATTTTTAGCAAAACTAAGGTAGTTAAGTAAAAAAGGTCATGCTTTTGGCTTTTTTGTTATATAATGTGATGTAGTGGTTAGCAATATACGCTATCATTCCGCAGGGCTTGGGTTCAAGCCCAGTTTCCGACCAACATCAAAAAATAAGAAACAAAGAAGTTTTTGTAATAAAGTCGCCCTTTGGCAGCTAAAGAGAAGCTCGGAAAAACACTAACGAGGTCTTAATGTTTGTTTCTAAAAATCTTGATGTTCAAACTGCGGGATTTTGATTGAATCAATAAAAAAGACATACATATTTGTTGGTACAGGAATATATTTTTAAGATAACAATTTTATACACCGTCAGACTCGCAGTCATCTGAAGTAGCCAAGCTCGTATCTATATTTACTGATAGAAATTCCGCATCCACATTTACAACAGTTGATAATAATTTAATGGCATCTGACGACAGTTTATGATTTTGTTTTGGTGGGTTTAAACGTAAACTTGAAATGACAGCGGCCGAGGATACAAGCAGCAGATATTTTTTAATATCCTTATTCCTTGACTCTTGGGTTTCATCGGAAAGTTACCCAATTGGCAGGGGTGCCCATTCAATAATGAGAGGCCCATGGATGAGCACTCTAATATAGTAGTACTTTCTGACATCATGACAGAAATATTTTTTTACATACATAATTTAAATCTTTTAAGCATAAAAAAATTAAGAATCGCGTATAAAAACTGATGTCCAAACTACAGTGGCGGCTTGTGGCAGGTGGTTTTAACCAAGGTGGATGGGAAAAACTTCAACGGTCAAAGAAAATTAGACCGCCCATCTCGACCACTCTCGTAACTATTTTCTTATCCATAATAATGAGTAAACAAAAAAAATCAATCCGTGAATATATATGCCTTACGTCAGTTTTTAAATGGCGTGACAATGAAAAAACATGTTTTACATACTTTAGATTACAATGTCCATGAGCGGATGCTTGAAAACTGTTATTTTTTTAAAGATAATACCACGATTTGAACAATGACGAGAACTCTAATTTACGAAAAGTTTAGAGCGAATTGCTAGCAACAGTCACTTCGATCTCCTGTAGCACTAAATGTCTTAAGAGAATCGCCTTGTTGTCTCATAACGATACGCAGTAGAGCTCTCCTAACAATATAAGATGATTATGCGTACGAATGCACCAATTTTTTTTGGACTTTTGGCCAGGGTTTTCCAAAAATTGGCCACTGTGCATTTCTACGAAAAATTAATTTTTCTCCATATAAAATACATGGAAATCTTTGAGCACTTTGAGCACTCCCTAAATATTTTTTTGATTCCAAAATAAAACAAGTAAGACAGTATAAGAAATTTACCATTATATGAAAAGCGGCCGTAATTCAACAATTTTCAACATTTTGGAGTTTGGTACAAATTGGTAGAACGGTTACCGAGATACATATATGTGATCATAAGCGGGCGGTGCCACGCCCATTTTTTCAAAATTTTATCATAAACTTATTTCATGGTAAAGAATTGATGCAAGCATCAATTTTAAATAAATTAACTTCTGTATTTACTGATTTATCGAAGATTTCGTATTACTCTAAATTACCTTTAAATGGGATGTGGGCGTGGTTACAACAACTGTGCCAAGTTTGGAAGAAATTCGTGCAGCGGTTACCAAGTTATACACATGTAACCATAAGAGGGCGTGGATACGCCCATTTTCCAAAAATTTATAATATTCTTATTTTTCGTCTCAAAATTATTGTAAATATCAATTTTGAGTGAATTATATTCAGTAAGTACTAAAATATTGCATTTTCGTATTTCTGAAAATTACCGTTACATGGAAGGTAGGCGTGGTTATTGTCCGATCTTGCCCATTCGTTCTACGCCCGAAATAAGTGCAGGTATCAAGTTTCGTTAAGATATCTCAATTTTTACTCGAGGTATCGTATGCACACACGGACGGACGGACGGACTGTCACCGCTTAATCGATTTCTGCTTTCATTCTGATCATTGAAGTATACATTTGTCTATATCTATCGTTTTGCCTGTTACAAACAACCGTTATGTGAACAAAGTTATATGTAATACCCTTGTGCACAAGTGCGCTAAATTTTTGGAAAACCGCTGCACCAATTTCTTCCAAGCTCGGCCCAGTTGTTGGCCTTGGTACAACATACCAAATGGCTGAAAGTTTTTAAAATCGGACAATAAGCACGCCTAAATCTCATATAACGGTAATTTAGAGAAATACGAAATATTCGACAAATCAGTAAATATTAAAGCTAATTTATGCAAAATTGAAGCTTGCAACAATTCTTTACCAAGAAATACATTTATAATACAATTTTGGAAAATGGGCGTGGTACCGCCCACTTATGATCACATATATGTAGGAATTAAAGTACATTGATAATTGTATTTTGTTAAATTCAATTCAAGTTTTGTTTTATTTAAATGTTGAAGTTTTGCAATTAAAGTTAAGGTAACGTGAAAGTATCAAATATTAATTTAAAGTATAAAATTTAATCGTCCGTCCGACTACGACTTCAACTTTTCGACTTTCCGACTTTACAACTTTCTAGCTCCACTTGCCGAATTCAACTCCCGCTTAGCTCCATTTGGTTTTCGCGCTCTTAACTTCTTTCTTTTCGGTTCGTGTCAGTGTTGTCCATGTTTGTATTCCTGTCCCCGTCAGTAATAGAAGTGTCAATGTCTAATATCAAATATCCCTAACCTACACTCGGCCATCCCGCAATTCATTTGTCTTGGATGACACTTCATCTTCTTCGTCTGTCCAACGTTTCATGAAATCGATACTGGTATTGGTTGCGTTCGGCCCGTCAAACTGCGCTGCTTTTTTCATCTCATAACGGCCCTTTCTCTTTGCTTTAGTTACTTCGTAGGGACCTATGAATTCGTTCGCCAACTTTTTGCCTGCTACAAATTGCGACCGTTTAATTGCTACCAAGTCACCATGTTTGAAATGTGTTTCTGCCTTTCGTTTACCATCGAACGTCTTTTTATATTCTGCTTGAACCTTTTCGATCTGCTTTTTCACGTTCATGCGTAGTTGCTCGCGTTCCTCATCAAAATGTGATAGCAATTCTTCCTTGAAGATATCGATGATGCTTTGGTTCAGGCCATCTACCCGCATTTTAAAACCAAACAAAACTTCGAAAGGCGAACGTCCGATAGAACGCTGGACACTACTATTAATCGCTTTTTGTACCCCAGAAACTTTTTTGTACCACTGTTCTGGTTTTTCTGATGAGATTTCTGACAAAATTGCTAATATGGTTCTGTTAATCCGCTCTATTTGGCCGTTACCTCTGGGAACACCCGTTGTTATTTGTATGTGCTCGATACCTTGCGTCTTGCAAAACTCTGCAAATGCGTTGGATGTAAACGCTGGCCCTTTGTCACTTACTATTCGTTGTGGGTTGCCAAATATTGTTTGCCAAGACACTAACTTGATTAACACCTCGTCGACACCTGTATATTTGGTTGGGTATAATCATACAAACTTGCTGAAGCCGTCCACTAAAGCAGAAATATGTTTGTATTCCTTCGATGTCGCGTCTAGCGGACCCAAATGATCGACATGAATTGTACACAAAGGCAAGCTACCTTTATCAATGCAACTGAGGAACCCCTCCTGATTTCCTGCCTTTTTGTTGTACAGGATACATCGAATGCAATTTTGTACTACGCTTTTAACCTTGCGCTCCAAATGTGGGATAAAATAGTGTTGCTTAATTTGCTGCATTGTCTTCGCTGTGCCGAAATGACTGGCTTCGTGAGCTGTGGAAATAACCTCCTTTTCCATTGAACGAGGAACCACCAGAACATCCATCGATTTCTTTGCATAAAATACCGCCTACTAGTTTGTAATTATCGTATTGGCGGTCTTTCAAAATTTCAATAATCGCCATTAGCGCATCATCTGCTCGTTGTGCTTTTTGTAGTATACATTTAACCTCAGAATGTACGTTAATAGTCACTGCATGCCTGCTCAGGGCATAACATGTCTCATTTGTTCACCCTTACGATGCCTGACTGTAAAGTTGAAATCTTGCATGTACATCACATATCTGGAGATCGACGGCGACAAATCCTCTTTTGTTGTCGTTTGTTTAAAAGCAGAACAATCTGTTATCAAAACAAAATCTCTGCCTAACAGGTAGCGGCGCAACTTTTTGATTGCTAAAAACGCCGCTTTAATTTCCAGATGGTAACTATGCAATTTAGCATCTGCTTCTGTAGTCTTCTTGCTGTAGAAGTAAACTGGGCACCATTTTTCATCGAATTTTTGCAATAATATAGCACCAAAACCGAACTTCGACGCGTCAGTATGCAATTCGGTTTCTGCTTCTTGCGAATAAATCTTTAATACTGGTTGATGAATCAATGCGCTCTTTAAGGCTTGAATTGCCTGCAGCTCACTTTCGGTAATGACAAATTTAGAGTGTTTTCTAAGTAAGTTCGTTAAGGGTCTTGCAATAATTGAGTAATTTTTTATAAATTTTCGGAAAAAACCTGTGAGACCCAAAAATGACTCAAGCTGTCTAACATTTAGCGGTTGAGGAAAGTTCCCTACAGCTTTTATCTTTTCATCACAGTGCTTTATAGCGCCACTTTCAATTGTTAGACCCAAGAACTTTACTTGTTGCTGTAAAAACTTGAATTTTTCCCAATTTATGTCTAAACCATTATCTGCTGCCACTTGGAAAACTCGTTTAAGACTTACTAGACCGGATTCTGTGTCTTTCGAATAAACAATTATATCATCCATGTAAATTTGTAAAATTTGTTCATAGATTAGATCTCTAAATATGGTGTTAACAAATCTTATAAAATTTGCCGAATTTTGCGAATTGCAAAAACCAAACGGGGCAAAATTAAACTCAAACATGCCTTGTTGGGTTACGAATGCCGTGTATTTTCTACTTGCTTCTTCAACAGGTACGTGCAAAAATGCGCTTTTTATGTCCAACACACTAAAAACCGATGCTCCTACAAAACTGTCGATAACATCTTCCATAATAGGAATGGGAAAACGATCTTTAAAAGTAATTTTATTTAATCTACGGTAGTCGATGCACATTCTCTTAGACCCGTCTTTTTTGTTCACCAGAACGACGCGGCTGCAGTACGGCGATGAAGATTTTGAAATGATGCCGGCTGCTAACCATTCGTTGACTTGAGCTTCAACTATTTTTTGCTCCACTTGAGGTAAGCGACTTGGTGATGCGTATATAGGATCCTCTCTTTCCAGAACAATTTGCATTTTAACTGGAATTTCCACTTTTTTGCTGGGTCTGTAGCTATTTTGCATGCTTCGAGTTTGTGGTTTGTAACGTTCCGGCGCGACAATTTGATTATTCGTATTTATTATGTCAATGTTCATCATTCTGCGTACTTCAGTTATTACCGCGCGAAAAGTGTACCCGTTTTCATCTGAGCTATATCGAAATTTTCTTAACACGTCGTACCCTATCACAACATCGCAGTTTATGCTCGAATCCAGAACTATTACAATACAATGTTCAAGTGTAATCCCATCAATTTCGAATTCGCAAACAAATTGTCCGATTGGAATTGTTATGGCCCCACCGAAGCCCACTATTTTTGCTGAGTATTCTTTAATTTGTTCTATGTTAAAATGCTTTTTGAAAACGCTACTTTTCACCAACGACACATCCGCACCACCGTCAATTAAGCACTCAAACTTATTGCCATTCAGTGAAATTTACGTTTTTGTTGCGTGGATTTTTGTTACAGTCTTTTGAAATATGTCCGCTTTCGTTGCACCTGAAGCATTTTTGTCCACTTTTACACCCGTTCCTTTTATGGTCTGCCGAACCGCAATTAAAACAACGCAAGACTTTTGGTTTGGATTCGAACTTTCGTATTGTCGACTTGTTTTTAAACACACGCTCGTAAATCTCAAACCGCTCTCTTAACTCTTTGTAGTTTTGGGCACAGTAAAGATCGATTTTATTTTCAGGTTTACCCCAAATACCATCTACTATGTACCGGATGATCGACCGCTCGTCGACCGCACCTAGTGACCCGATTTGCTGCATGTTCAAGATATATTCGTGAATACTCTCACTTTCTTTCGTTTTTCGTCCAGTTAGTTGCTCGTGTATATCCGCGCTACTGTAGTCCCGTCGAAATTCTTCAATCAACAGCGTTTTCAATGATTCGTAGTCATACACTGATACTGTTTTTTAAAACAAGTCCGCACTTTTTATTATTTTATTTCTTGCAAATACATATTTTTGAATATCCGACCACCCGTACGCTTCGGCGTTATCTTCGAAGTTTTTAATCCACATATCAATTGATATTCCCGTGTCGCCTTCAAAAAATGGAATTGTTCTTTCAACGTTCACCACTGCATTCCACTGATCCATGTTGCTATACGATTTTTCGTTGTTTTTATTTTCTGTCATTATTTATTCGTTACTAAAGAGTACGTTTTCGCTACTTCTTTGCACTCGTTTCCTTTTATTGCTTGTTGTTTTGCTTGGGCTCTCGTTACAACTAAACCGATTTGATCTCCATTTACACTCATATCCTTATGTATTATAATTATTCATGTCTTTGCTTCTTGTTCTGATTAGTCTATGTACATGTATTTAGCGGAACACCACGACCGTTACTCAATCCAAAAATGTACATAGCGCTTTGTAAAAGTCTTATTTTCGCAGACTTTTGAGACAAGTAGAATTTTTCCAACGAAAACGTGAATTTCGGCACTTATTTAAAATTAACTATTTTTCTTTTCACATTAGTGTTAACTTTAATGGGACGAGCCCCCAAATGTAGGAATGAAAGTACATTGATAATTGTATTTTGTTAAATTCAATTCACGTTTTGTTTTATTTAAATGTTGAAGTTTTGCAATTAAAGTTAAGGTAACGTGAAAGTATCAAATATTAATTTAAAGTATATAATTTAATCGTCCGTCCGACTACCACTTCAACTTTTCGACTTTCCGACTTTACAACTTTCTAGCTCCACTT
>NW_023463474.1:0-13809 GCF_013731165.1 Rhagoletis pomonella | reverse complement strand
AAATTTAGTTATTTTTATAAATATATATTGCATTCCTTAACAAAAACCGTATAAACCATATCAAAAAAAATTCAACAAACTTTCGTAAAAATTGCGAACATTTTAATTAGACTTTTAGAAAGATTTTGATTATGCAGTTTTGGGGCCCTTTCAAAAGTGCATAATTGAAACGGCTAAAAATTACCGTTGAGCTTCCATGTAACGAATAAACACAATTTATTGTTATATGGAAGAAAACCGTACCATCTTTAACAAAAAAATCTCTACTATCAAAGGTTATTTTTAGATATGTGAAACTTGCACTTTACTATACTAGAATCGAATGGGCTAAAAAAATTGCATAATCAAAATCTTTATAAAAATCTAATTAAAAAGATCGCAATTTTTACGAAAGTTTGTTGGATTTTTTTTTGAGATGGTTTATACGGTTTTTGTTATAGAAAGCAATATATATTTATAAAAATAACTAAATTCGAATAACCAAAAATAATAATAATTTAATCTTGCCAATATGTTGTGCGGCTATATTTTTTTTTGACCACTGTATTTGCTTTAAGTTTTACCCCGAAAATCCTTCTATAAATAAGATGTGCAAATGCTCTCCTTCCTCGTTTCTTCTTCCTCTAAGTGCGATATCGTGCGCCCCGCAAAAAATAATTTTTGAAATAATAGACCGAATAATTTGTCTATTCAACTCAATAGTACTTTTATAGTTTTCTTGAATTGCTATATCGATTGGCTGGTCCTTCATAATTGCGTTTGCTACAGTAAGGGCATCTTTATGCCAACGACAGTTCTCATGGTTTTTTGCGTATTCCGTCATATGCTTGTAACGAACAAAGGCACGGACAATCAACGAACCGAGTACACCTTGTGCGTTCGCCGGAGGAAATAACACACAATATAAACACAACGCTCCATTTAATTTTTTCGAATATCTAAGCCATGGAGAAAACAACTCTAACCAATCATGTCTAAATCTTCTGTCTGAATCGTCTTTGGGGAAAATATAATCAACGGGAGGATTCCAGCAACGCCTCAGCATCTAAATTTTTTCCTCATGTGACATGAGGGATGATTTTCCAATCCACTTTCCGATGTCATTTGCTGGAATATCTGATAAATTTTCTATCAACAAATAATAAACTGTGTTTAAATAAATATTCATTTAAACTAACCTTTATAGCTTGAAGGTCTTTCCTGAAGACTTGAAGTAGACGCTGAAACCTCTTCAACCTGTTCTGTAGTTGGTTCTACAATTCTTCTTTTTGGTGCTGCAAAGAGGGTAAAAGTTTAAATTTTGCATCAACCTTCTACTTCGCGTCCTACCTGACAAAAACTTTCTTATGTCCATTTTCTTTTTATTTTTTATTTGTTTTGTATTTGCACACCGCGAATATTTTTTCCCGCACACAGCACAATTAATAGCGATAATAAAGTATCAAAAACTTCCAAATATGTATGTATTCATATTTGGAATTGAAATACTACAGGGTGCTTAATATGATCAACCAGTGTAATTTAAAAATGGTAAATTAATAATACTATGTTCACACAAAGCAATTTCCTTCGATTTTCATTGAAACTCGGCTATTGATGAAAAGGTACTGTGAAAATCGGACCGTGTGTACACACATGTGTAGTATAAATATTAATAGCTACAAAAATTAGGTACTCAACCAAAAGAGCTAGAAAAGGTAAGGATGGAGTTACCGTTTTTTGGTATGTCTTTCTTGGAAAATAATCGTATTTTTAGACAATTGGAAGAAAAAATCAAAAATAATCAAAAAACTATTGCGATTAGTTTGGCAATAAATTTAATTACTTTTGATCATTTATTTTGTGCACATAAATATTCTCTCTTCTTCTAATACAACTTAAAAAACTGCAAGAAACGATGATATTATAACAAAAAATGTAATATATATGTATATATGTCGATATATAAACATAGATATAGAAAAGTATATGTAAAAAAACCTGCAATGCGACCAGAATAAGACTCAAATTTTAGCATTTGGTATAGTAATGATCCTCTATGAATCTCCCCGCTCTAGGACAATTCTAAGGGGTCCCGCGTCGAGCGTTTAGTTTTCCCATAGGAATTACACGTAAAAAAATAATTTCTTGCCTTTTGAGGTCTATATAATTTTCTACGATCAAACTGTAAGAATACATTGATTACATGCTATTTAAATTCCTAAATTATCCTTTTTTAATCCCTTGTTCTATTTGGGTAAAATCTAGAATGTATATGAGAAAATCCCACGAGAAAAAAATGTTTTTCATTGTCACTCGAAAAAATCATAATTGTTTTGTTTTAATAACTTTGGTAATGTTTCATGTTTGAGGCAATGGACGTTGACATCTGGGAAGTTTCAAGAATGTACCACCCAATTAAAAAAAGGCAGCATGTGGAGTATCTGTCGCAGCTATTTTGTAATTTTTAAAATGTTACGATTTTTTTAATTTTAATAATTTAGGTTACTTCAAAATGTTAAAATTATACGATAGAAATGTTCTTCTTTCCAAAACGAACGAATCTAGTGTAATAAGACTTGTGTCTCACTAAATGAAAAAAAATTACAGTGAGTAAAGGTGACTATGATTTATTTATTTATTTATTTATTTATTACGGCTCAAAGCCTAATTCAAAATACAATTTACACTATCCTATCTTATAGGTAAAGTTTTACAAAATTCATATAATTTTGCCTTAAAAACTAAGATTTCATTGCAGTTTTTAATTTCCAATGGGAGCTCGTTGTAGCCTTTTAGGCCTTTGTAGAAAATATTTTGCTTATCTATTTCTGTTCGAAACAATGGCAATTTGAAATTATGTCTATTCCTAGTATTTATATTGTGTGTTTGCTCCACTAAAACTACGTTGTTACTTAAATACTCAGGTACATTTCCATGTTTTATATTAAATATCAACTTCATGGTGTGAAAGTAAATTTTTTGTTTGACACTCAACCAGTTCAACTTTTTTAACATATCACCCGTTCTAGCATCTCTACGTTTTTTAAGAATAAACCTCATGCATCTGTTTTGAAGCTTTTGTAGTTTATCAATTTCTTTGTCTGCTATTATGAATAGGATCGATGGGCAATACACAAAGTGTGGTTCAATGACCGATTTATAAATAATTATTTTATATTTTTCTTGTATATACTTGGTAGTTCTCTGCACAACCCCAATCTTTTTCGCGACTTTCTCCACTATGTAGTTTATATGTTCTTCAAATTTAAGTTTGTTATCAATTATAATTCCTAAATATTTTATGCTATTAACTTTTTGTATGCTTTCATTATTTATTTTTAGCCCACTTAAGTCTTCATCATTAATATTTTTCCTAGTTATCACCATATATTTCGTTTTATTTATGTTAAGCTTTAGCCTATTCGCGCATAGCCATGTGTATAAGTTATTAAGATCATTTTGCATTTTTGTTACCGCAGTAGTAATATTATCATCACTGATCATAAGTAATGCATCATCTGCAAATAGTTTGATCTCACAGTCTTGTATTACATTTATTATATCATTTATATATATGAGGAACAGTATTGGTGCTAGCACCGAGCCTTGTGGTAAACCTATGGGCACTTCCAATTCGTCCGATATCGCTGTTTTTATAACTGTTCGCTGTTTCCTATGCTTTAAATAACTGCGAAACCACGCAAGCTCTATGTCTTTAATACCGATTTGTTGAAGCTTTTTGATAAGTATTTCCCTGTCTACCGTTTCGAAGGCTCTTTTAAGGTCAAGAAAGACAGCAACCACCACTTTCTTATTATTTAGGTCGTCTTTCCACTCCGATATCACAAAGTTAAGAGCTGTTTCGCACGAATGTTTTTTTCCTAAAACCCGACTGTTGACTGACAAGTATTTTGTTTGAATCTAGATGTTTTACCAATTGATTCTTAACATACACCTCAAGAATTTTAGCATCACTTGGTATGGTATTTATGGGTCTGAGCTCTTCTGGTTGTATTGTCTTTTTTACTTTTTCAACTGGGATCACCGTTGACATTTTCCACTTTTCTGGTACAATACCATCTTCCAAACTGCTATTTATTATTTGGGCGTAGAAATACCCTGTATACATTATAGAGTCTTTTATTACACCGTCAGACAGAATTTTTCTACCGCCTATTTTGTATTTAAAATCTTGCAGGATTTTTATAACTTCATCGGTTTTAATTTTTGCAAACTTAAATTCGGAATTGGCGTGACTACCACTTAGTGTTATATCGAAATATTCTATAATATTATTTATTTCTATCACACTATTTATAAAAAACTTGTTAAGTCCATTTGCCAAAGCAAGATCATCTTCTACCAATATACCATCGATTACCGCTTTATTAATACCTTCCTTATCACGCGCCAAGCAGACCGTGGATTTAAGGTACTTCCACATTTCTTTGGCGTTGTTTTCATTCATTATGACTTTATTTTCCATGTATTTAATTTTCTTTATTTTAACCAGGTTTTTATACATTTTATTAATATTTTTGTATTCATCCCACAATCCTGTCTGTATAGCACATGTATATAAATAAAATTTATGTTTATTTAATTGTGCAAGCTCTCTATCGTACCACTTATTCATTAGTTTTATATGTACTTCTTTTTCATAAGTTAAATTTTCCATTGCTTGCGTTAAAATGTGGTTCACTAGTTCAACTTTATCATCAATTAATGCGTTTTCATCGATATTAAAATTAAAAGTCCTTAGTAGGTTTAATAAACTGTCATTACTATATTTATCCCAAGCAATAATTTTCTTGGACACTCTCATCTTATAAGATTTAGATGATGGAACATTGAACATTATAGTTTCATGATCGGAAATTTTGTATGCTTGCAAAGATTTACACTTTATTTCTTCTGAATTTGAATATACGAGATCAATTTTAGATTCAGTTGTATCCGTAATTCGTGTATTAAAATCCACTTTTTGAGCCATACCCATCACCGAAAATATTTCATTCAGTCTTGTACTATATGTTGATATATGATTCATGTTAATATTAAAATCACCAACTATTATATTGTGGTTACTTTTTTCATATTTATCAATTAATATTTCATTTAAATAGTCTAAGAAAGCTGCATCACTTGTGCTTGGCGAGTGATAGAGCACCCCTATTTGCCACTTTTTACCCAGTTTTTTCAATTTTATTACAATACACCACAAGTTCATGTTAACACTATCATTGTATATTATATTAAAGTTTATTTCTCTATGTACGTATATTAGTACTCCGCCAGTGTGCCTGCTGTGGGAATCACATCTTATCATGTTAAAAGTTGCTATTTCCAATTCTTTATCTTCAATATCTTTTGTTGTACACGTTTCAGAGCATAATATGATCGCCGGCTTATGAACTTCCGCCATCACTTCCAATTCACTTTTATTCGAAACTATGCTATTAATATTTAAGTAAATACATTTTAATACACTGTTAGCAGCATTTGCAGACTTGCTTTTGCGGTTAACTTTTGCGGGAATATATTCCCTATGTTGATCTACAACTTCTGAGTGGTGTGTTAGTTGCTAATAACCAAGCCTATGCTTTTTTGCACTTAAGTGCTTTAAATAGACTGGACAATCTCGGCTATTACATAAGTGATTTTCGTCTAGCCCTAAGTTCAATTTTTCATTAGCCTTTATGCAATTTATACACTTGTTTTTAGGAGTTTCATTACACTCCGTGGTTTTGTGTTTTCCCAGACATTTACTGCACACTTCTTCACTTTTACAATCGGTCGCTTTATGATTGTATCCTTTGCATTTAAAACACGTTGTCACGTTAACACCATCGTAAAATCTGCATCTTTCCCATCCTATGTTTAGCTTATCTAACTTCATAACGCTAGTAAACATACACTCATCCACCTCTACAATTGCGTTATAATAGGTTTTGGTGTTATTTTTGACACTATATTGTTTAATAACTTTTATTTCGCCTTGCTCTAGGCATTTGTTTTGGTTCTTTAAACATTCTATCAATTCATCACTATTTTTTTTATTTTGATTTGAGAAACTAAAATTCTATTTTTACATTTTTTTTGGTGTACTCGAAATTCAATTTAAAATTGTTATGCACACGAAGAAAGAAATATATATGTGCAATAGAGTGGTTCAAAATTGCATGCGAAAAAGTAAAGTCGGGATTTTAATGCCGGCACCCCCTAGAAATGTTCTATACCGAAAAAAATATACCCCTATTTTTTAATTTGAAAAAAAAAAACTTAGAGAGTGGTCAAAGCGCTCAAAGTTTTTCATGTATTTTATATGGGGAAAAAACAAGTTTTGTAGAAACGATATAAAATTCTTGAAAATCATTATTTTTAGATCGGTAAACTCGGTTCCTATTCTGCAGTAATAATACCCAATTGTTTCTTTAACCATTTTTTCATGGTAACTATATTTT
Organism: Rhagoletis pomonella; assembly: GCF_013731165.1. Taxonomy (NCBI): domain Eukaryota; kingdom Metazoa; phylum Arthropoda; class Insecta; order Diptera; family Tephritidae; genus Rhagoletis; species Rhagoletis pomonella. The sequence goes on along the minus strand of NW_023463474.1, from coordinate 7,363 downwards.
ATAGGTCCGCCAACACCCCCAAAAAATGCAATGGGTGACCAATAAAAAATCTTTAATATTAAAAAATGGTTAAATAAACAACTGGGCATTAATACTGGAAGTCTTCTGAAGAGAACCACAGGTTTCCGATCGAAAAATATTGATTTTCAAGAATTTTAAACCATTTCACAGTGGCCAATTTTTCGAAAAAGCTGGCCAAAAGTCGAAGTCGAATTGTAATCAAACCTTGTGTATTCGTCTTTATTTTGGTTGCTGGTTTTAAATTTCACCACATAATTTCGAAATTCAAAATGGCAGATCCATAATGGCTGCTGTGTACGCTTAAAATAATCAGATTTTTAGCAAAACTAAGGTAGTTAAGTAAAAAAGGTCATGCTTTTGGCTTTTTTGTTATATAATGTGATGTAGTGGTTAGCAATATACGCTATCATTCCGCAGGGCTTGGGTTCAAGCCCAGTTTCCGACCAACATCAAAAAATAAGAAACAAAGAAGTTTTTGTAATAAAGTCGCCCTTTGGCAGCTAAAGAGAAGCTCGGAAAAACACTAACGAGGTCTTAATGTTTGTTTCTAAAAATCTTGATGTTCAAACTGCGGGATTTTGATTGAATCAATAAAAAAGACATACATATTTGTTGGTACAGGAATATATTTTTAAGATAACAATTTTATACACCGTCAGACTCGCAGTCATCTGAAGTATCCAAGCTCGTATCTATATTTACTGATAGAAATTCCGCATCCACATTTACAACAGTTGATAATAATTTAATGGCATCTGACGACAGTTTATGATTTTGTTTTGGTGGGTTTAAACGTAAACTTGAAATGACAGCGGCCGAGGATACAAGCAGCAGATATTTTTTAATATCCTTATTCCTTGACTCTTGGGTTTCATCGGAAAGTTACCCAATTGGCAGGGGTGCCCATTCAATAATGAGAGGCCCATGGATGAGCACTCTAATATAGTAGTACTTTCTGACATCATGACAGAAATATTTTTTTACATACATAATTTAAATCTTTTAAGCATAAAAAAATTAAGAATCGCGTATAAAAACTGATGTCCAAACTACAGTGGCGGCTTGTGGCAGGTGGTTTTAACCAAGGTGGATGGGAAAAACTTCAACGGTCAAAGAAAATTAGACCGCCCATCTCGACCACTCTCGTAACTATTTTCTTATCCATAATAATGAGTAAACAAAAAAAATCAATCCGTGAATATATATGCCTTACGTCAGTTTTTAAATGGCGTGACAATGAAAAAACATGTTTTACATACTTTAGATTACAATGTCCATGAGCGGATGCTTGAAAACTGTTATTTTTTTTAAAGATAATACCACGATTTGAACAATGACGAGAACTCTAATTTACGAAAAGTTTAGAGCGAATTGCTAGCAACAGTCACTTCGATCTCCTGTAGCACTAAATGTCTTAAGAGAATCGCCTTGTTGTCTCATAACGATACGCAGTAGAGCTCTCCTAACAATATAAGATGATTATGCGTAGGAATGCACCAATTTTTTTTGGACTTTTGGCCAGGGTTTTCCAAAAATTGGCCACTGTGCATTTCTACGAAAAATTAATTTTTCTCCATATAAAATACATGGAAATCTTTGAGCACTTTGAGCACTCCCTAAATATTTTTTTGATTCCAAAATAAAACAAGTAAGACAGTATAAGAAATTTACCATTATATGAAAAGCGGCCGTAATTCAACAATTTTCAACATTTTGGAGTTTGGTACAAATTGGTAGAACGGTTACCGAGATACATATATGTGATCATAAGCGGGCGGTGCCACGCCCATTTTTTCAAAATTTTATCATAAACTTATTTCATGGTAAAGAATTGATGCAAGCATCAATTTTAAATAAATTAACTTCTGTATTTACTGATTTATCGAAGATTTCGTATTACTCTAAATTACCTTTAAATGGGATGTGGGCGTGGTTACAACAACTGTGCCAAGTTTGGAAGAAATTCGTGCAGCGGTTACCAAGTTATACACATGTAACCATAAGAGGGCGTGGATACGCCCATTTTCCAAAAATTTATAATATTCTTATTTTTCGTCTCAAAATTATTGTAAATATCAATTTTGAGTGAATTATATTCAGTAAGTACTAAAATATTGCATTTTCGTATTTCTGAAAATTACCGTTACATGGAAGGTAGGCGTGGTTATTGTCCGATCTTGCCCATTCGTTCTACGCCCGAAATAAGTGCAGGTATCAAGTTTCGTTAAGATATCTCAATTTTTACTCGAGGTATCGTATGCACACACGGACGGACGGACGGACTGTCACCGCTTAATCGATTTCTGCTTTCATTCTGATCATTGAAGTATACATTTGTCTATATCTATCGTTTTGCCTGTTACAAACAACCGTTATGTGAACAAAGTTATATGTAATACCCTTGTGCACAAGTGCGCTAAATTTTTGGAAAACCGCTGCACCAATTTCTTCCAAGCTCGGCCCAGTTGTTGGCCTTGGTACAACATAAAAAATGGCTGAAAGTTTTTAAAATCGGACAATAAGCACGCCTAAATCTCATATAACGGTAATTTAGAGAAATACGAAATATTCGACAAATCAGTAAATATTAAAGCTAATTTATGCAAAATTGAAGCTTGCAACAATTCTTTACCAAGAAATACATTTATAATACAATTTTGGAAAATGGGCGTGGTACCGCCCACTTATGATCACATATATGTAGGAATTAAAGTACATTGATAATTGTATTTTGTTAAATTCAATTCAAGTTTTGTTTTATTTAAATGTTGAAGTTTTGCAATTAAAGTTAAGGTAACGTGAAAGTATCAAATATTAATTTAAAGTATAAAATTTAATCGTCCGTCCGACTACGACTTCAACTTTTCGACTTTCCGACTTTACAACTTTCTAGCTCCACTTGCCGAATTCAACTCCCGCTTAGCTCCATTTGGTTTTCGCGCTCTTAACTTCTTTCTTTTCGGTTCGTGTCAGTGTTGTCCATGTTTGTATTCCTGTCCCCGTCAGTAATAGAAGTGTCAATGTCTAATATCAAATATCCCTAACCTACACTCGGCCATCCCGCAATTCATTTGTCTTGGATGACACTTCATCTTCTTCGTCTGTCCAACGTTTCATGAAATCGATACTGGTACTGGTTGCGTTCGGCCCGTCAAACTGCGCTGCTTTTTTCATCTCATAACGGCCCTTTCTCTTTGCTTTAGTTACTTCGTAGGGACCTATGAATTCGTTCGCCAACTTTTTGCCTGCTACAAATTGCGACCGTTTAATTGCTACCAAGTCACCATGTTTGAAATGTGTTTCTGCCTTTCGTTTACCATCGAACGTCTTTTTATATTCTGCTTGAACCTTTTCGATCTGCTTTTTCACGTTCATGCGTAGTTGCTCGCGTTCCTCATCAAAATGTGATAGCAATTCTTCCTTGAAGATATCGATGATGCTTTGGTTCAGGCCATCTACCCGCATTTTAAAACCAAACAAAACTTCGAAAGGCGAACGTCCGATAGAACGCTGGACACTACTATTAATCGCTTTTTGTACCCCAGAAACTTTTTTGTACCACTGTTCTGGTTTTTCTGATGAGATTTCTGACAAAATTGCTAATATGGTTCTGTTAATCCGCTCTATTTGGCCGTTACCTCTGGGAACACCCGTTGTTATTTGTATGTGCTCGATACCTTGCGTCTTGCAAAACTCTGCAAATGCGTTGGATGTAAACGCTGGCCCTTTGTCACTTACTATTCGTTGTGGGTTGCCAAATATTGTTTGCCAAGACACTAACTTGATTAACACCTCGTCGACACCTGTATATTTGGTTGGGTATAATCATACAAACTTGCTGAAGCCGTCCACTAAAGCAGAAATATGTTTGTATTCCTTCGATGTCGCGTCTAGCGGACCCAAATGATCGACATGAATTGTACACAAAGGCAAGCTACCTTTATCAATGCAACTGAGGAACCCCTCCTGATTTCCTGCCTTTTTGTTGTACAGGATACATCGAATGCAATTTTGTACTACGCTTTTAACCTTGCGCTCCAAATGTGGGATAAAATAGTGTTGCTTAATTTGCTGCATTGTCTTCGCTGTGCCGAAATGACTGGCTTCGTGAGCTGTGGAAATAACCTCCTTTTCCATTGAACGAGGAACCACCAGAACATCCATCGATTTCTTTGCATAAAATACCGCCTACTAGTTTGTAATTATCGTATTGGCGGTCTTTCAAAATTTCAATAATCGCCATTAGCGCATCATCTGCTCGTTGTGCTTTTTGTAGTATACATTTAACCTCAGAATGTACGTTAATAGTCACTGCATGCCTGCTCAGGGCATAACATGTCTCATTTGTTCACCCTTACGATGCCTGACTGTAAAGTTGAAATCTTGCATGTACATCACATATCTGGAGATCGACGGCGACAAATCCTCTTTTGTTGTCGTTTGTTTAAAAGCAGAACAATCTGTTATCAAAACAAAATCTCTGCCTAACAGGTAGCGGCGCAACTTTTTGATTGCTAAAAACGCCGCTTTAATTTCCAGATGGTAACTATGCAATTTAGCATCTGCTTCTGTAGTCTTCTTGCTGTAGAAGTAAACTGGGCACCATTTTTCATCGAATTTTTGCAATAATATAGCACCAAAACCGAACTTCGACGCGTCAGTATGCAATTCGGTTTCTGCTTCTTGCGAATAAATCTTTAATACTGGTTGATGAATCAATGCGCTCTTTAAGGCTTGAATTGCCTGCAGCTCACTTTCGGTAATGACAAATTTAGAGTGTTTTCTAAGTAAGTTCGTTAAGGGTCTTGCAATAATTGAGTAATTTTTTATAAATTTTCGGAAAAAACCTGTGAGACCCAAAAATGACTCAAGCTGTCTAACATTTAGCGGTTGAGGAAAGTTCCCTACAGCTTTTATCTTTTCATCACAGTGCTTTATAGCGCCACTTTCAATTGTTAGACCCAAGAACTTTACTTGTTGCTGTAAAAACTTGAATTTTTCCCAATTTATGTCTAAACCATTATCTGCTGCCACTTGGAAAACTCGTTTAAGACTTACTAGACCGGATTCTGTGTCTTTCGAATAAACAATTATATCATCCATGTAAATTTGTAAAATTTGTTCATAGATTAGATCTCTAAATATGGTGTTAACAAATCTTATAAAATTTGCCGAATTTTGCGAATTGCAAAAACCAAACGGGGCAAAATTAAACTCAAACATGCCTTGTTGGGTTACGAATGCCGTGTATTTTCTACTTGCTTCTTCAACAGGTACGTGCAAAAATGCGCTTTTTATGTCCAACACACTAAAAACCGATGCTCCTACAAAACTGTCGATAACATCTTCCATAATAGGAATGGGAAAACGATCTTTAAAAGTAATTTTATTTAATCTACGGTAGTCGATGCACATTCTCTTAGACCCGTCTTTTTTGTTCACCAGAACGACGCGGCTGCAGTACGGCGATGAAGATTTTGAAATGATGCCGGCTGCTAACCATTCGTTGACTTGAGCTTCAACTATTTTTTGCTCCACATGAGGTAAGCGACTTGGTGATGCGTATATAGGATCCTCTCTTTCCAGAACAATTTGCATTTTAACTGGAATTTCCACTTTTTTGCTGGGTCTGTAGCTATTTTGCATGCTTCGAGTTTGTGGTTTGTAACGTTCCGGCGCGACAATTTGATTATTCGTATTTATTATGTCAATGTTCATCATTCTGCGTACTTCAGTTATTACCGCGCGAAAAGTGTACCCGTTTTCATCTGAGCTATATCGAAATTTTCTTAACACGTCGTACCCTATCACAACATCGCAGTTTATGCTCGAATCCAGAACTATTACAATACAATGTTCAAGTGTAATCCCATCAATTTCGAATTCGCAAACAAATTGTCCGATTGGAATTGTTATGGCCCCACCGAAGCCCACTATTTTTGCTGAGTATTCTTTAATTTGTTCTATGTTAAAATGCTTTTTGAAAACGCTACTTTTCACCAACGACACATCCGCACCACCGTCAATTAAGCACTCAAACTTATTGCCATTCAGTGAAATTTACGTTTTTGTTGCGTGGATTTTTGTTACAGTCTTTTGAAATATGTCCGCTTTCGTTGCACCTGAAGCATTTTTGTCCACTTTTACACGCGTTCCTTTTATGGTCTGCCGAACCGCAATTAAAACAACGCAAGACTTTTGGTTTGGATTCGAACTTTCGTATTGTCGACTTGTTTTTAAACACACGCTCGTAAATCTCAAACCGCTCTCTTAACTCTTTGTAGTTTTGGGCACAGTAAAGATCGATTTTATTTTCAGGTTTACCCCAAATACCATCTACTATGTACCGGATGATCGACCGCTCGTCGACCGCACCTAGTGACCCGATTTGCTGCATGTTCAAGATATATTCGTGAATACTCTCACTTTCTTTCGTTTTTCGTCCAGTTAGTTGCTCGTGTATATCCGCGCTACTGTAGTCCCGTCGAAATTCTTCAATCAACAGCGTTTTCAATGATTCGTAGTCATACACTGATACTGTTTTTTAAAACAAGTCCGCACTTTTTATTATTTTATTTCTTGCAAATACATATTTTTGAATATCCGACCACCCGTACGCTTCGGCGTTATCTTCGAAGTTTTTAATCCACATATCAATTGATATTCCCGTGTCGCCTTCAAAAAATGGAATTGTTCTTTCAACGTTCACCACTGCATTCCACTGATCCATGTTGCTATACGATTTTTCGTTGTTTTTATTTTCTGTCATTATTTATTCGTTACTAAAGAGTACGTTTTCGCTACTTCTTTGCACTCGTTTCCTTTTATTGCTTGTTGTTTTGCTTGGGCTCTCGTTACAACTAAACCGATTTGATCTCCATTTACACTCATATCCTTATGTATTATAATTATTCATGTCTTTGCTTCTTGTTCTGATTAGTCTATGTACATGTATTTAGCGGAACACCACGACCGTTACTCAATCCAAAAATGTACATAGCGCTTTGTAAAAGTCTTATTTTCGCAGACTTTTGAGACAAGTAGAATTTTTCCAACGAAAACGTGAATTTCGGCACTTATTTAAAATTAACTATTTTTCTTTTCACATTAGTGTTAACTTTAATGGGACGAGCCCCCAAATGTAGGAATGAAAGTACATTGATAATTGTATTTTGTTAAATTCAATTCACGTTTTGTTTTATTTAAATGTTGAAGTTTTGCAATTAAAGTTAAGGTAACGTGAAAGTATCAAATATTAATTTAAAGTATATAATTTAATCGTCCGTCCGACTACGACTTCAACTTTTCGACTTTCCGACTTTACAACTTTCTAGCTCCACTT
>NW_023463473.1:0-13812 GCF_013731165.1 Rhagoletis pomonella | reverse complement strand
GATTTTTGATTCGGCATCCATACATACAAACATATGTCGAAAAAAAACATATGTGTACAGTCGACAGCAGCAAACCTTTTAAAGGTTAATCCCTGGACTTGTTGATCAGATCAAATAAATACATATACTGAAAACGGACTTGTACCATACATAAGAACTAAGTGAATGAAAAATTCATTTCCTAAAGGATCTACCCTTCCGAAGCGTTGAATATGATACGCAACCGGTATGCTTCCTCAAATCCATGAACTTCGAAAGACGTCAATTGAATAAAGAAAAAATTTGAATCGAAATTTTATCTCAAAAACATATATGTAACTCAATGCGCATTGGAATAAATTTTGAGAAGTGTGTTGATTTTAGACTTAGAAGCCATTGACGTCCCTAATATTTTCGGTTTCAAATTTATTTATTTCTTTTTTGAATTTTTATTGCCAAAACAATTGCCCTACCCCATTTAGTAAATGCTCGGCGGAGCATAGCTGACACATAAGTGTTAATAACAAACATATGCATATCATACATACATATGTACATAAAATCACGAATTCTTACATTACATATTTTTATATAGACGTAACTATCTATGCCCGTATACATATGTGTTTGCATATTAGGAGAGATCTATTTGTAGAATAAGAACGCGTATAAATATCGTCGATGTTTTTGCAAAACCGCCTATCTTACGGCACTCGAATTTTGCATGATAGGCTATTTTCACTAGCTATTATTTTTCAAATCTGTTGTTTTAATAACGATTTTATGATTTTTATGCATAAAACTCGATTCCTGGAGTTCAGGGTTTCCAAATCTCATTTTTGCCACAACGGCGATTTAGGCGGTTTTGCAACTGGTCGATGGGCGGTTTTGAAAAAACATCGACGATATGTATGTATGCTGAGTTGGAAAATATTGGAAAATATATACATAGGTATAATTTTTTTAATACCTCTCGAAGTCAAAAAAAAAATGGCGTAAGTCATTTTGAACACTTCAAACCCGAAGGCATGTGAACGAAAATCATTTAACTTTTTTAAATTTTCACAATTTCCGAAAACACCACAAATCAAAATTTTCAACACGAGGGGTCAATAAGAATTTAGCGAAAAGCGCATTAATATTAAAAAAAAAATTTGAACATAAAATCGCAATTTGGCCTAAATCAAATGAAAATTCTACTGGGAACTTGGACCCATGAACTCGCGTCTCGGTAATTCGCATTACTGCCGCCTATTTTGGTCTATATTTTGATCAGATGAACTGCGTCGTTAATCCGCTAAAATGACAAAAAAAAAAAAACGCCGAAACACTAAAATTAATTTTGGACTATAGATTACGGATCTGTATACCTTTTTTATAGATCAGATCATTTTCCAAAGATATTTTAATTTTAATTTGCATCGTGAATAAAAATTATGCAACTTTAATAGAGTTATGGACAGGAAGGAATATTACTCATACTCGTATTTACATAAACGCCATGCTCGTTCTCATACGTACATGGCGTATGAGTGACATTCTTTCCTGCGCATATTTCATACAAAAAAAATCATAGCGCATTATAAAGCAACTATAGCAACACTGAACTGATTAAAAAATAACGAGTAAAAGGAATGTTTGTTTCAAACGGTTTAAAACTGACTGAGTTGTTCAACGTTTCATGAAAAATGTTCACATTAGTTCATTTTAGTTAGCATAATTTTGGGTATAAATCGACCTCCCCTAAAGTAGGTATAGAAGTACATATGTATATAGAAATGTTGCACAAAGTACATACTGATGTATGTAAGTGCATAACTATTTCTTCGTCGTTTAATGTCCCGTTATGACGCAAATTGCATACACTTCTCGAGGAAGAAAACCACACGAAATTGCAGCTGTGATTCGAGCAATGAATGAAATGAAAACATTGCTGCTGTTGCTGCTCATTGAAAAGTCATTCATTAAAATTACAATTTTAATTATTATTGCACTTAAATAAGCAGAAAAATTGAACGATCGTACGCTTTTCATGCGAATTTTCTAATCGGCGCAATTTTTGCGCGAAATTCCTTTGCTGCTGCCGCCAATCAGGCAGCGCGACATGCGACAGGCAACAGGCAACACAGGCAACAATGGCGAATGCTGCTGTCATACAATTGTACCGGCAGGAAGCGTACGATCATACGCGGCGTTTCAAATGCGTCAATGCAGTAATTTTGTGGATAGGAAAAGAGAAAAAAAAATACATGCGAAAATTGGGAAAATATTTATTCATACATTTCGCATATTTTTTTGTTTTTAGTTTTTGTTTTGTTAGTAGATGAAATCAGCGCCGTTGTGATTTCATCACTCACTCAAAATGATTAATGTGTAAATTTGATTTATACATACATATGTATGTACATATAGTAAATATATACATTCGTATACATATATTAACCCTGCAGAAAAAAAAATTATCAATTATTAAAAAATAACTTACTTTTGGTTAGTTTTTCTGCGGGATTTCGACAATGTATATAACTTTAGTTAACTCCCAATGGCTAAAACGGTGTTCACATGAGGCGATTTTACAGGCCATTTTTTGGTTCGCCCGAACTTCATTGGAAGCGATTAGTTGAAAGCAGGGCTGCAAACCGGTTTTGAACCGAACCGATCGCTTTTTTTCGTGCGTCGAACCGAACCATTTTTATTTTGAAATGCCAAAACCACTAAAAAAAATGGTTCGGTTCGGTTCAAAATCCATTTTTCAAGTTTTGTAATACATACACAACTTTGTCTAAAAATGCAACCGTATGGTAAAACTGCAAACATTTTTGAGTTTAGTGGCATCTCTGTGAGTTATAATTTCGTTCATATAAAAAAAATTCTTCAAATGTTTTTATATGGAAGAAACTGCATATCACCGCCAGCAAAAAAAAAAATCTAAAATCGGTGCGAATTTTAAGCTTTGTCATTAAAACTGGGTCTTATCATATTACACTCGTTTTTTGAGTTCTAATTAAAAAGTTTGAAACTGTTTATAATGAAATCTTATTGAAGTTTGTATATTTTTTTCTAATTTTCATACAAAGTTTGAAATTTGGACTTATATGGTTGTTGTTATATAACGAGCTATACTTTTAACTAAAAAAAAAAATGAACATTAAACCAACAAAAGAAAAATAGTCCATTATCGAACTGCTAATATTTTGACCATAAGTATACTTGTAAAACTTATTAAATTTTTTCTAATTTCGCCTTGATCAGGTTGATTTTAAATAATTTTTTTTTGTTGAAGGAAATCCATGAAAAAATTGCCAAAAATTAACTTAAAACTTACAAATTTTTTCTAGAAATTCTTCTCATGCTTGTTAAAATGTTGCGTCCCTGTTTTGAACCGGTGCAAGCTTTTTCTAAGTGGTTCGAACCACTGAACCGAACCGCACCGTTTTTTGGAGTGGTTTGCAGCCCTAGTTGAAAGGCCGTTCACACCAGTTGTCATCTAATGCAGAGGTAAGCACCCTTTACTATTTCGCGACCATCGTCATAGAAATGTAGTTAGCTTTCTTCAAAGAAAATTTACAGATAATAGTGACCTTTCGCTCATTCCTAATCAACTTCAAGTTAACTTATAGTTAGTTAGATATATTTCTTGCAGGGAATGTACATACATATTGTATGTATGGGTGTAAAAGTAAGAAGAATTCGTCCGTGTCTAAATGTAGCATAGCGAAAATCATCTGAGCGGATGCCGTGAAACGACGGCCCTTTGTAGTTAACGGGTTGACCGGCTGCCAAAAAGTTAATATGTATGTACATATAATGTATTGCGCTTATATAACAGCTGTACTAGTCAAGAATATATTTTGTATTACGAATTTGCACAGTTTGTACTTTGCACTTTGAAATCTGAACCAATGCAAGCTGTGTAATTCTTCCCTTTATTTCGAGCTGGTTTGGGGCAAAAGTATACATTTGTATGTACATTACACCTTACCACCTGGCAAGCAAACAAAAAAAAAAAAAGGTCGTCGTACACGCCTGCGTCTAAAGTATTTAGGCAAGGCAATTTCGATTTTTTCTTTGCCGAACCTAGAGTCGTCTGTTTACATTCTTCGGTGCCACCTATACAAGGTAATAAAATTATTATTTTTTATATAGTTCTACTGGAATATTCGAAATATTTGTTAACAAAAGTTTTATGATTTTTGCGGAGCCTTAATTTACTGACATTAAGGTGGTACGTTAGGGCGATAAGAACTGAGATCTGGTGGGTAACTACTAGCATGGGGTACTCGTGGTCAATGAACTGTGGAACAAAAAAATTGTCTCCTCGAGACAGGAACATCCATACATCATGCTTTAAGATCCGACTGTAAATGCCGAAGATGTGACTAAAAATGTTAAATTGCCTTGCAAAAATACTTTTTAGACTCAGGGGTGCAGGGCAAATATCTTTTTTCGGTACGGTCTAATATGTATCTACATATGAGCAACGTTTTTTGTAATTTAACATTTAGCTGTACATTTTTGTTAATTGAAAAACTGAACTAAAATTTTTGATAAAGAACTGGATATACGAGTGAAATTATTTTAAAGGCGGACATGATATATTGGTAATTACATACATATGTATATAGCAGGGACGGTAAATATTATGAGTAAAATAATTTAAATCAGCATTTCATAATAATGATCTTATGATTTTTATTTTTTTCGCTTAAAAAATAATGATCATTATTGAGTTTTATTTTTTAGCTCAACAAAAATAATAATTAGTTGATTTTTATTTTTTTCGATCAAAAATAATTATTATTTTATGATTTTTATTTTTTCGCTCAGATATAATAATTTTTATCGAGCTTTATTTATCCACTTAAATAAATTATTACGTCGGAAATCACGATGGCATAGCTTTTGAGTTTTTTGAATTATCATGATTCTTAAGTGACAAAATAAAAGTCAATAGATAATAATTATTATCTTTGAGTGAAAACATAAACATCATAAAATAATCATTATTTTTGATCGAAACAATAAAAATCGAGCAATAATAATTTCCTTTGAGCGAAAAAATAAAACTCAAATATTAATTAGAATCTTTGATCTTTATTAGTTAAACTCGAAAAATAAACATCATTATAAATTACTAACACAAATATGTACATCAGTATAGTTAAAACTGTTTTTCGACGATTACAATTTGTTGATTTTTTTGGTTCAAATTTAAAGAATAATGATTATTTTCCATCTATGGTATATAGTATGTAAGTTTTTGGACAGATAAAAATTGGGCATAAATCTCTCTGTGTGCCAACGCCGCACATGAAATTTTATTGACTAAGTGCGTACATATCATTAAATCGTTAAAAGTACTCGTTAGAGATGAGTTGGGGACTAAATGATCTAAAAATTATACCAATAAGGGATGCGTCGAGACTAATTGACCTCCATTAGTACCCTTATGAGACTAGTTGCGACTAATTAATGCCCAATCGTACCCCATTGAGAGTAATCTCGGAATACTCTCTTTAGAGATTAGTCGCACAATTTTTTTCAGGGAGGCTTTCAAAATTAGTATTTCAGTGTAGAATAAATAAAAATGTGACTACTGTATAAATAAGTAGGTGAAAAGTATGGGTAACTTGAAATTCCCGGAATGTACATACATATATATGTACGTACCTACATAAGTTCACACAAATGAATTTCTCTTTAAAATCGCGGATTTTCCCAGCACCACGCCTGCATCTATATCCACATTCACGCATACAAGCTACACACATACATATGTACTTACATATGCATGTGCATCCACACAAAGCCCACCGGCACGGCACACACACGTATTCATTACATTGTTTTTATTTCATTGTGAAAATTAATTGTTTCTTTGCTACATTTGTGTAATAACTTTGCTTATTAATGCACTACAAACATTATACGCAAATGTTGTAGCATTTTTAAATATATATATTTTTTTTGCAATTTTTCATTTAATTATGAGCATTACAAATTTATCATAAAAGTGCATACATACCTCTGTAATTACAACGCCTGTCATAATCAGCTGTTGGCGGGTGTTGCTGCCGATCGTCATTTAACAGTTGTCTGCAAATCGAAAGAAGAATTGGGCATACATATGTATGTATGTGCTTGAAGAAATTTGTAGTGATTGTCAAGAATGTGCTAGAAAGAAATTGGAATTTTTTTTTTAATAAATAATGGGCAGTCAAAAGAGAGAGCTGTTAATAAAACTGTACGAAGCTCAGAAAGCTGGTGGATGACCTAGCTAATTTGTTCTAGTATGTATGTATAAAACAATAGTAATAGATAAAGTACATTAGATCATATCACGACATATGGTCTGAAAAAAATTCAAATTGGTGCAAACATTATTTTTCTCAAAAATCAACGGGATTTTTCGAAATTTTCAAACATGCACATTGTTATACTAATATTGAATAACCTACAAAACATCACACTCAATAAAGTTCAAAAAATTCGGAAAAAATAGTTTAAAATTTTCATCGCATTTTTTTGAAATTTGTTAAATGTTGCTAAGTGTGCACAAAGTTTTAAACTTTGACCTACATGGTTTATGTTATACAATCTACTATATTTTTACAAAAAATTGACGAAAAAATGTATCACCTAAAACATTGTGGATATTGTAAAAAATAAATAAATGTGTGATATTTACGTGAGCGTCACTGTATGTATGTATCTATGTATATATTTAGTATAAAAAAATTTAAATTTATCAAACCAGGAAAAATTTAGAAATTCGAAAACAAATCTTAACTAAATTTATTAGTGTTGAAATAGTATTACTTCAATTAAACTTCAATTTTTGATGGTTTTTTTTTTATTTTCGAACGTTTTTTCAAAAATTTTATTTTGATTTATTTTGGAAAATTTGATGTTTGAAATTTTGTAATTTTTCGAAATTCTTTTGGAAAAATTACAAAATAGCTACTATTTTTCAATTCGTATTTTTCAAGCCCTTTTTTAAATTTGAAAAGTTTCATTTTTGAAGCTGAAAATTGTATTTCATAATAATATTTTTTTGTTTGTTTTTCAAATTGTAGTTTTGGTTTTTTTTTTTGTAACTATAATTCCAACTATTTTATAATTTTTCAAACGATTTCTTTGGGAAAAATTACGGAGTAGCTACCTACTTTTTCCTGTTTTTCAAATTCGAGTTTTGAAAATCTTTTCTAACACAATTTTACATTTCGAAAATTTTTTCCAAAAGTGTGAAAATTTTTATTTTTTTAATTTTGAAAAATTTTATATTTCAAAATTTTGATTTCATTTTCAGTTTTTTTTTTCAACTATCTTTTTAATTTCGAAAAATTGATTTTTTTTGATAAAATTACAATGTAGTAGTAGGATTCTGAAGCGTCGCAAAGTTGTTGCAAAATGTATTGAAAATTGTATTGCAACGAAACTGCGACACTGCCATATTATTTGAACTGGCAATCAATGAAAAGTCAAAAACGCGAAACATATGTTTTTTTATTGTCCTCGAAAACTTTCAGAAAAAGTATATCAGTTGAGCTGTAAAAACTTTTCTTTTTCACTTATAAGCGGCATTTTGAAAAAAATTGACTTTTGCAATCCGGAGTTTCGATAGGTCGTTCATAAAATTTTCTTTGCAACGTTGCCATTTCGCCAAAAAATGCCACTTTGAGTCGTTTCATGAATCAAACTATTCTGAAACCCCATATTTTTGAAATATTGTCTTATGGGAATTTTTGTAATTCATATTAAATTTTTGAAAAAAAAAATAAAATTGTTGTACTTTGAAAAATCTTATACTCAAAATTGTTCAGCTCTCACAAGTAGTTTTCACCAATGAAGCTTTCGCGTTTTAAAAACTTTTTGGAAAGAGAAACTAAATTCACTGCACTTGTTTGTTGAATGTTAAAATTTCATACGCGACCACTTGGAGTAAGCATGTAGTATTTCCCACACTGAGATATTTATTAGTAAACTTTTCAAATAATAAAAACACTTTTTTCATTAGAAATTGTGTAATTGATTTTGCATATTTTTTTAAATAAATTTTAATTTCATTCATTGATTCTATTTGATTTCCGCTTAATCGCGATTCGATAACACCAATGATTACTTCATCACTATTATTACGCGTGAGATGCTATAATCCAATCAGCTGTTTGTTATCAAGAAAACAATGCAAAGAAAGAGACAATTAATTTTTCAATTTTCTTACAGCAACGCATGGCCATCGTGTAGCTTATGGATAATGCAGTGACCTCATGTTTTGTGGCGCTAGCTGCTTTACGCAACTTTTGCGTGAGTGCAAAAAAAGGAGAATGCCAATGTAAAAGCAATAAAAGTTCGTTGGTCAATTTGGCGGCTCAAAGTGCTCGCATGACATTACAGCATTGCTTTCGATGGATTAAACTCGGAAGTTTCCCAAAGTGAGGCTGGGTGAAAGAGTAGTCGAAAATGGAGAAGAATATTGCCGTTACTAAGGCCCTCGGAGAGAAAGTGCGTATGAGTGGTATGTATGTATATCGGAAATTTCAGAGCTTCGTACCCCACTGCCACCCTTTTAAAAGGTTAAATTGAAATTATTTAATAAGTTAAATGAATTACAAAAAAAATTATAGAAATCGAAATGGTTTTGAAAAGGCTATATTTCTAAACTATATTTAGAGGGTTGCCACATGTTTAAGAAATCAAATTCAAATTAATGAAAATATGTACATATGTATCCAAATGTTCGACGAAATATAATGAATAGCGTTGCCACCTTAATCTACTTATAAACAAGGTATATTAAATATTGGTGTCAAAGAAAATTAAGAAATCTTTAGTTTGAACATTTACAATAATTCAACCTAATTCATCAGCTAATTGATATGAATCGCAATGTTGGACGAAAGAGATTTAAGATTTTTAAAAATGTATACCCAAGTTTTATGAAATACTAAAATATGAGTTTCAATCGAAAGAGATTATGGCAAGCCTACCTTTTCGAAAAATCATACCGATCGTTCTTTCGAATTTCCTGTAGATGTGCTATAAGGTTTTATGTTTTGTAGTTAGAACTTTTTTATTGGTGCAGGGTGATTTGAAATATGATGAAATTAAAAAAACGGCATGCGGCATCACGAGTAAATATCTATATCTTGTATAGAAAATAAATAAAAGTACCCTTATTATAGGGGAAGGAACGCCATTTAAAATGAGCCTGGTTTTGAATGTGCACTACAATTGTGAGGAAAATAAAAATATGTCATCTTGCTTAATATAAAATAAACAAACATTTTTTTTGTTTTAAGGAAAAATCAGAAAACCCAAATACCGGGATCATCATATTAATGAAAGTTAAATAAAAATGTTAAATTTTTAAATGGAAGTTCTTTATAATTTACTCTAAATTCCAACCTACAGAAAACAAAGAGGTCGTTTTGTCAAAAGACCACAGATATATGTGTTTAGTACTTACATGAAAAGGATTGGTTCTACAAAAAATTTTACCCGATAGGTGGCGCAGGAGTCGAAATATTCGTAAAAAAATGGAATGTTTGGGCCAATTTTTTTTATATTTAGAACATATTATACTTAAATGGAAAGAAATAACTCCATAAAAATTTAGCCGTTAGGAGATTAGAGGACGATTTTTCTTTTTTTATTAAACACTAATTAAATAAAAGCTATTCATTAATTTTTTTTAAATTTTCTTTTTTTTTAACTTCATTTAATTTTATCATAATTAGTATGTTAGTTTTATAAGTATTTACTTTTTATAATTTTCTTTTTTTTCTCTTTTACATATTTGAATTTGAATTGAAAAAACCTTAGGTATGTTTCCCTTCACGCCCTACCATGTAGAGTCTATATGTCTCTATGTATGTATGTACATATGTACACATGCTTGCAGTGAAATTATTGCACAAAGTACTGTAAATTCCTGGGCAAGTTAAAAAAAAAGTACAAAAATAATAGCATAAAAAAGCTATAAAATTAAAACCAAAACTGTGACAGTACTTACAACCAAAACGCACATACCGCATATACATATATGTACATATGTACATACAAATACACTACGCTGATCGACACACGCATGCACACAGAAATCCGTAGTTTTTCCCAATGAAAAATAGAGCAAAACCAAAAGCCGGCGGAAAATTCAAATGAGAAGCCAAAGTGCTCATTCAAAAAATAAACATATGTATGTACATACCTACATAAGTAACATAAAGAGTAGTAGTAGAAGAAACAGACACAGCCGCCAACCAGCGGAGCAGCCGCACAATGAGCCAGTCGCTGATGACCGCGCCATCAGCTACAGTCAGGTGAAAAATAATAGGGACACGAAATTTGGACCAGTTTTGACTTTTTTTTTTTGTTAAATGTTTATTATGTTTGTATAAAAATACAACTCATTATCTAATAAAAACCTTATGCATACATAAGTCCAAATTTCAAACTTTGTAGAAAAATTAGAAAAATTCAACAAAATTTTTCAACAACAGTTTTATAGCCCATTAAATTCTAGCTTAAGAAAATGCAAGTTTCACAAAGTACGTTCGACATTTTTTTTTGTATGGAAGAAAATAATACCACCACCTAAAAAAAAAAACAAAATATCAAAAATCAACGCGAATTCTAAATCAATTAAAACTTGACCTGGAATTTAAAGCAAGCTAGATTTTCTTTTATTTAATGAAAAGTTTGTTGTAAAATTTTGTTGAATTTTTATAATTTGTCTACAAACTTATATAGATAGCTTTTGTAAAATAATGAGCTGTATTTTTATAAAAAAAGAAAACAAAAGAATAATAGCCAAAACTGGTCAAAACTTCGTGTCGCTATTATTTTTCACATTACTGTATGTACAACGAAGACACCAGACGGCGTGAAATTTTCGAAGAAGCAAACACAAGCGGAGAGTGTGTGATGTGAACTCTTTTGCCATTGTTTTCGTTAATACATTACATTTGACTATTTTTATTGTAATTGTTGTTGTTGTTTTAAATATTGCCACTGCTACTGCTGCTGCTGCTGCTGCCGCTATGCTCAAGCCAAACCGAAACACAAAACATTTCGTAGATGTTTTCCGTTAGTGTCGTTATTGTTATTGTTATTGTTGGACTTTTCACATTCATCAGCGTATAAAAACCTAAAGCAACGATACAAATTCGAGCAATTGAAAAGTGGCAATCGCGCAATCAGCAACAAATAAGCGAAAAATATAATTAAATACTATATACGCAATATACAAAAAAAAAAAGAAAAAAATATATAAAATTAAGAGAATTTTTATATTAAAAGTGCACAGTTCTACACAGACAACCAGCGATCGCGTACGTAACGGGTCTGTAGCGAAGGAATACGTAACCTGATTATAGAAAAACTTTTACATATTCAGAAAAGGAAGCAGTTAAAAATAGTTTGCAAGGAGCAAAAAGGATTACGAAATAAAATTAAAATAAATAAATACATATATTTAAAAAATATTTGCAAAGTAAAATACATTTTCTAAAAAGACCTGTAAGCATTCTCCGCATTCCATTGCGTCTTGATAAAGCCAACGAAAGCAAAAAAAAAGAAGTAAAAAATACAAATAAATAAACTACAAAGTGTCCACAAATCACTGTTAACCTCAGTCGCGTGCGTGTCTTACTGCTATTCATTGCGAGTAGATTCGCGGCAAACGAGTTCGTGTGTAAGTGCTTGTTGGCTAAGAAGCGCTGCTTTTATTTTTTTTTGTATTTGACACTGCTAGGCGTGTGCTCTGTCAACGCCTTAAGTAACGCAACGAGTGTGTGCTTGGGTGTGAATACCGCCGACATACGAGTAATAAAAAGAAGCTTAACATATTTGGTTGAATTGCGTGAAAGTTTGGCACAACAACAAACACATTTCCGTCAACAATCTAATTCAAGTGCTAAATAAAAAAAAAAAAAACAATTAAAGAACTGTAGCAGCAACCAGTTGGTTAAGAAGCAGAACAACTTAAAAAAAAGAGAAAAAAACAGAACATACAGCACTAAAAATGGCAGATGTTTCGCATGAACTGGGCGCACTGCGTTTCGTGGTGGTAAGTTGGAGCGGGGGGGGGAGAAGAAAATATTTAATTTATCTATGTAATGTAGTGCATAAAAGTAATACACAAAGCTTGAGAATGGTTGGTGAGCGGCGATAGCGGTTGCTACAACACAATTTTTAATTAAAAAATATTAATGTAATTTATCGAAACATTAACAGCCGGTTTCACCAGCAATTTAAGTTGAAAATGATTTTTTACTTTCTGTCAATTTCCATATTCAATTCAAAAAGTTAAAATCATTTTTAACTTAAATTGCTTTCGTAAAAATTGCTGTAAATAAAACGAAAATTATCAGTTAATTTAGACTAAACTATAAAAAAATGCTCAAAATACAAGATTTAAAAATGGTTCATATTGAATATGATTGATTCAAATAAAATTAAACTAAACTAAATGAAATTAAACAGAATTATGTACATACATACATATATACATATGTACATACGTATATATCTACATATATTAAATTAAACTAGACTAAATAAAACTCAATGAATTTTAATTACATAAGTATATTAATAATAATTCAATTACGTTTAACTTAAATAAAATAAATTAAGTTGATTTCAAATTTAATTTTTTGTTACAAAATAAAAAAATTCTTTCATTTTGACGCAGAAGTAATGACATAACTTTTTAAAAATTTTTTTTAATAAAACGAATTTCAAAAGAGAAAATTGTATTTAAAAAAAAATATATTAAACGCAAAATGTATTTCATATTTTTAAGTAATTATAATTAAGTTTATTTTTAAGTAATTTTTAGCAAAAAAAAAACAGACTTAAAAAAAAATATATATATGTATATATATATATTTCATGATCCAATGATCGGATCTAAACCAGATTATTATGGGACCACCTCTGAGACCCTACCTTTCCGATGCAAAAAGAACTCGGTTGACGTGGTCCAAAGTTATGCGGTAACATATGGACATAAAAAAAAATATTCCTACGAACCTCCTCCTTTTTTGGAAAATATATTTAAAGATAAAGTAAATAAAAAAAATATATAATAAAACAAAATGAAATAAAACTAGACAAAAATAGAAAAAAGTATATACTAAATATTTCAGGATAAATTTTAGTTAATATTTTTTCCGATTTTGAAGCTTTACATAAAAAATAAACTTTACAAAAAAACAACATTTTAAATGTTTTTTGGTTAACCGCTATATTATTTTTTATTTTAAAACCTAAAATATAACATCAACTTGCATAGTTAAATTTTTTCGCAGTAATTAATTTTTGTTTGATTTAAAACCAGTTGTCAAATCGGTATCTTTTTAATTTAATAATAGGAAATATTTAAAAAATTATATAATAATACATACATTTATTACAAAAAAAAATAAAACAATAACATAAAATAAAAAAAATTAATAAATGAAAAGAAAAACACGTAAGATCGATTTTTTCCGAATAAAAAGAAATAAAAATTAGATTTTTTTAAACCAAAAGTGATAAAGTTCGTTTTTTTTTTAATAAAACAACGGCAAAACGAAGGTATAAGTACAAATAAAGAAGTAAATATGCATATATGCGGAATTAAATCCATCTAAGTATTTTTTTTTTTGATAATTTTCAAGTTAGTAACTAATAATTAAAAATTCAACTAGTGATTGTAGTGAAATTAAAATTTTTCTTAAATTAAAGTTTCTACTATTGCCTTTTTATAAATGCAATAAATTTGTAAAATAGAGTAAAATTTAAAAAATGTTTGAAAAAATTTTACAAAATGTGATCTTTAAAATT
>NW_023463472.1:0-13818 GCF_013731165.1 Rhagoletis pomonella | reverse complement strand
TGAATTTTCACGGCCCAAAACGGCAAAAGAAGTCAGACGGTTCGTTGTTGCAGCAGCATTTTACGGAGATCACAGCTCCCCTTTGTGAATTGTATAAAGGAAACCGAAAAGGACCCATTGAATGGAATACCGCTGCTGAACAAGCCTTTCTCAAACTCAAAGAGTGTTTAACTACCACTCCCGTTCTGACTGTGGCCGATTATTCAAAACCATTCAAGGTTTATACCGATGCCTCGCTTATCGCAGCGGGAGCTGTTCTAGTACAAGAACATGATGGGAATGAACGTGTGGTTCAGTATTTTTCTAAGAAATTCTCGAAAGCCGAACAAAATTACACAGCATCTGAACGGGAATGCCTAGCCACTCTCTTAGCGGTCGAAAAGTTCCGTCCATATTTTGAGGGTCGTGAATTGGTTGTGGTAACGGACCATGCAGCTTTGCGCTGGCTACAAACTCTCAAAGACCCAACTGGCCGTTTATGTCGTTGGGCGATCCGATTATCACCATACGATCTCAAAATTATTCAAAAACCAGGAAAACCTTTGGGACTCCCTGACGCCTTATCTCGTTCTTTTGCTCTTCACAACATCGTTCGTAGAAATCCAGTTGACCTCCCGAGTAATTTTCACGTTAATCGTATCCCAATCACATCCGTGATCAACATTGACCCAAACACGTGCGATAAATGGTACAACAAAATTCATGCCTTGGCCTCAAAACAACCATTAGATAGATATAAAATCGAGAACAACCTTCTATATCAACGATTAAAATTTTCCAATCAAAGTGCGGAAATACTGTCGACACTTTGTGTACCATCTTCTGACAGAGCAAAAGTCCTCGATGAAAATCGTAACCAACATTCGCATCAGGTAAAACTTATAGACGTATCTCACAACGCTATTACTGGCCAAACATGTATGAGTCCGTTTACCAGTACGTTCGGCAATGTGAACTATGCCACCGCATTAAACCAAGTAATGAGAGCACCAAAACAGCTCACGGCGAATATAGAGAACCAAAAAGACCGGGTAGGCAATTATCGATTGACTTCGTCGGTAAGCTGCCCATGTCTAAAATTCGTAACCAATGGATCTTCGTAGCCATCGACTGTTACTCGCAGTATGTCTGGGCGCAGCCCATGAAAAATGCAAACGCCATATCCGTAGTCAATTATCTTCGACATATATTCACGGTGAATGGCTGCCCCGAACTCATTATATTAGATAATGGTACTCAATTCATCAGTCAAACTTTCGCAAAGCTTTGCGCCGATTATAACATCAAACACATGAAAACGCCTTTGTACCATCCACAAGCCAATCAGGTCGAGGCGACAAACAAAAGCATTAATCTTGGATTACGTGCTCACATGGCTGACCTTCTTGAACATTCCTCCTGGGAAAACCATCTTTCTCGTGTTATTCATGATATTAACACTTCAGTGTATTCAGCCACTGGCTACACGCCATATTTCCTGCACACTGGTCGTGAATATGTGAAAGATGGAAACGAATATAAATTATTATTGGATGTAAATCCATACCATACACAGGATGTGGAACAGCGTAAAGTTCTGGCTGATGAAATTCGAGACAAACAGTTCGAACAATATCAACAAACCGCACAACGAGCATTGCCCAGCAAAAGAGAACGCCATTTCGAGATAGGCTCGGAAGTGTACATTCCCAATCCTAAACAGTCCGTGGCCGGAGAGGGCTATGCACAAAAACTAGCCCCACCAAAAATTAGAGCCTATGTTTCACGGAAACTTGGTTCGAATTCATATGAACTGATCGATGCTAAAAACCGAGTGCTTGGCAATTATTCCGTCGATTTAATCACAACACGTTAACTCATTCAGTACATTCGATTTCTCAAGAATTTCGATGAATATATGGCGGGCCTCCATACTCCATTGATTCTGCCTTATTACAGGGTATCCTGCTGGAATAAATTAATTAAGTTTAGTTTTGTTATATCCATAGTTTTGTTATATTATATCCTCAGTACATTGCTAGTAAATCGATCAAAGCAAACAAGAAAAGATTCATAACCAAATCATTTACCAATGCCTTTCATCTACCGTAGCTTATGTAATGCTTACTGAAACTAAATAGTAAAGACGGAACATGTGTACATACATATGCGCTCAGAGGCGAACTGAACGAGTCAGAATGGGGTTGACGAAGATCATGTAGAACGATTTGGATGTAAGGGGTCTAACGTCCAGGCCGTGAATCGCATTCGAACCACCATTCTCATATCCCTACTAAACGCTCCACAGGTTTTTTTGTTAACGTGTCGCTGAAGATGAGAGGGGGATAATGATCTATTATTTTTATTGACCAAATAGTAGACATAAGAACGATTATGAGAAATGTAAACATAACAAAACTGTCAGAGCTAAACTTCAAAATGGGGGGGGATTGCCAGATGAATGTACGTAACCAATAGTTATTCAAGACACGAACCATTATATCAGTATAGACACGAATTGACATGGCCACTATGAAAACGCCCACACTGACATACGATAAAAGAATCGGTGGTCACGTTCCACGCGGCTAGAAAAATATATTCCCTTTTTCCGAATTGGACACGGAGCGAACCACACTCATCAGCCCTCGCAAGAACGGAATTACAACCAAGTAATTAAAGCGTATTAAAAGCTTTTATTAAAAGCTGGCGACATTCCGGGAGTCGATACTCACCCCTCCGTGGAAAGTGGAAAGCGAAATCGACTGCGTCTAAGCAAATATAAGAAACAGGCTAACTTTACAAAACCATTTATTTTTTGTATCGAGTTAATAGAGGCAAAAGGTGCCGTCACATTCCTTCCGGCAAATCCCCAGCCATGTTGTTGCGTAGAATAAAGAAGTTGTGAGCATCAAATCTGGACTATTCATTTGACAGCAATTGAGTCACCATAAGCCGGTAATACAAAATCATTACACGTAA
Organism: Rhagoletis pomonella; assembly: GCF_013731165.1. Classification (NCBI taxonomy): domain Eukaryota; kingdom Metazoa; phylum Arthropoda; class Insecta; order Diptera; family Tephritidae; genus Rhagoletis; species Rhagoletis pomonella. The sequence continues at coordinate 10,857 of NW_023463472.1, read as the reverse complement.
GTCAGCCACTTTCTTGCCACCATCCATTGGAAACGAGCTATCCATCAACCGTAAATAAAGATTCCTGTTTGGACCGACAAACCAAGGTCAAGCAAATCAACATTCAATGGGATATCTGTCAAAAAAGACTGTTTTTAACTTTAGAGTCGACTTTATTTTGACTATAACTACGGTCCATATTTTATAGGTAACAATGTACCCTATTTTATTATTTATCATTTATCGAAAGAAAATAAAGGTTAGACCCGACATTGAAAGCACGCGTACTTGACATGCGAATGCTAATGAAGTATCGGTTTTTTGCTATATAATGAAATGAGGTAGATTTTTGTCGCTACTTTTTATCCAACTTACAGGAAAACGAGCACGATGCTGGAGTTGCTGAGGAAACGGCATGGGGGTTGATCATCTATCAGTGGGTGAACAATTGATTTTTAAAATCTAAATTGAATCAATAGGGCTATTCGCGATTTGGTGCATACGAGCTGACAAATTTATGCAATTGCAGAAATATGCCATGGATTGTGAGCGACCTTTATTAAACTGTCATGGTAAAGCTTTTGCAAAACAATTTTTGTGCATCAGCTTTGGTTTTGTTTATGAATGCAATGCATAGCATTTTTATGCTATGGATTTTAGGTATTGCAAATTTGTCAAGCCATGACAAATGCAAATGCGTGTATTTTGTTTGTGTATTGCAAATAATTTGCAATACAAATTTGCAATGCAATGATGCTAGGCCATTTGCACCGGATCGCGAATAGCCCTAATGGATAAATTAAAATCTTTCCGTACAATGCGATTCGTTGCTATCTGTTCCATGTGAGGAACGCTTGACATCTTTTCTTGAGTGACAAATGCAGCCACTCCCTAGTAAAGCTTTCCCAAATACTTCTCGTTTGGATCCAGTTATGTAATATTTCATTTAATTTCAATATTTACAGTCTTTACTTTTAGATAGATGATAATCCTATAAAAAATATTTCCAAATCAAGATTTTTCAAATACCTTTCGTATTGTTCCTAAAACATATTTTCGATTGTAAGTCTTCTTAAAACTCTTTAGTTTGATACCCATATTGCAATATTTCATTTATTTAATCAATCCAAAACGGTCCACCCTAATGCTTAATAATATATGTACATATGTACGCATACATGTACACTAAAGTGGTCCAAAAATGTATGTAAAAAAAATGTCGGATTTTTAATGCTGCCACCCCCTAGGATTGTTATATACCGAAAAAATATACCCATATTTTTTTAATTTGAAATAAAAAATAATTTAGGTAGTGCTCAAAGCGCTCAAGCGGAAAACTTTACTTATCTTCAGGAGATTCCCAGTAATAATACTCAATTGTTTCTTTAACAATTTTTTCATGGTAACTATATTTTATAGGTCCTCCAAAGCCCTTAGAAAATACAATGGGGGACCAATAAAATATCTTTAATCATAAAAAATGGTTAAATAAACAATTGGATATTAGTCTCCTGAAGAGAACCATAGTTTTCCGGTCGAAAAATATTGAATTTCAAGAGTTTTATACCATTTCTACGAAAAATTGTTTTTTCTCCATATAAAATACATGGAAAACTTTGAACGCTCTGAGCACTCCCTAAATATTTTTTGATTTCAAAAAAAAAATAAAAATAGGGGTATATTTTTTTCGATATGGATCAATCCTAGGGTGTGCCGGTATTAAGACTCCGACTTTATTTTTTTGTACCACTCTAATTTACACATGTATTTATTAGAAACTGTCATAAATTTTTCCCGCCAAATTAACTATTTTTAACTTCCCCTCCAAACAGTTTTACTGCTTTGAGGTTGAACTCAATTCTATTGAAAAGAGCGCGGGTACTTATTTTCCCGTATTCAACCAGGAACGGCCGTCAGCCACCACACATCGTCCGTACCCGCTCTACATTTGTACATATCCATAAAAAAATAATAATAAATCAAACATATTTGACAAGGGACTAATTTTTCGTTGGTTTATTTATTTTATCGCTTTATATTGAAAATACATTGGTGCAACATACTAAGCTTTCGAGTTAAAATTTTCAAAAAGGTGGCAACTCTCCTCAAAAATATTTCCAACAGTCATCTATCTTAAACTTCCTTAATTTAATACCTATATTTTAATAAGTCATTTATTTTATCAATTATGTAAATTCAGTTAAATTTTCAAACAGGTGGCAACCCTCCTCAAATATATTTTCGGCCGTAAACCTTAATATTGAAATACTTCATTTATTTATTTTTGTAATATAAATGATCCTGCTATGATACCGAACAATGCAAAAAAAAATTATTCAAATCAGTTCAGCGGTTCTCGAGTTTCGATGACCGTGACAAAGGAACACAACATTTATATATATATAAATATAGATTTCTAAATCAAGATTTTTAAATGCCTTTAGTTTGGTACCGATATTGTAACATTTCATTTATTTTACCAATTTAATTGAGATACATTTTCAAACAGGTGGCAACCCTCTTCAAAGAAACTTTCTACTGTAGGACTTTTAAAAACTCTTTAGTTCGCTACCCACATTGCAATATTTCATTTGTTTAATCAATTTAACTGAGTTAAAATTTTGAAATAGGTGGCAATCCTGCACAAAAGAATTTCCTAAAGTTTTCTTCCCTCAACCTCTTTAATTTGATACCTCTTTCAATTATATTGAGTTAAATTTTCAAACAGATGGCAACCCTCCTCAGGCATATTTTCGGCTGTTAGCCTTCTTAAAAATCTAAAGTTTGATACCGAAATTACCGTATTTCATTTATTTTATCAAAATAACTGAGTTTAAATTTTCAAAGATGTGGCAACTACTCAAAAATATTTCCAGCAGCTATCGTTCTTTACCTCTTGAATTTAATATCTATATTGTAATATATCATTTAGTTTATTAATAAAATTGCGCTTAATTTTTTAACAGGTGGCAACCCTAATTTTAAATATTTTCGACTGTAAGCCTTCTTAAAATTATTTAGTTTGATATCCACATAGCAATATTTAATTTACTTTATCAATTTAACTGAGTTAAAATTTTAAAATTGGTAGTAACCCTTCTCCAAAATATATCCAACAGATATCTTTCTTAAACCTCTTTAATTTGATAGCCATAATGTAATATTTCATTTATTTTATCGATGTACTTTAGTTAAATTTTCAAACAGGTGGCAACACTCTTCAAACATATTTTCGGCTGTACGCCTTCTTAAAACTCTTTAGTTTTACACCCACATGGCAATAATTCATTTCTTTTATCAATTTGTCTGAGTTAAAATTTTCAAATAGGTGGCAACCCTCGTCAAAAATATTTCCAGCAGTTATCTTTCTTAAAACTCTTTAATTTGATACCCATATTGTAATTATTTATTTATTTTATCATATAATTGGGTTTAACAATTTTCAAATTGGTGGCAACCCTCCAATTTTTTGCGATATCATTGGTTCTGGTATTATACCGAACAAAACAAAAAAAAATTATTCAAATCGGTTCAACCGTTCTCGAGTTTTGACGACCGTGACATACGAACACAACATTTTTATTAATATAGAAGAAGAAGAAGAAGAAGAAGAAGAAGATAGATAGATAGATTAAAGATTAATTTTATATGGGTTTCCGTTGTTGCACCACAACTCAAGAACAGGCTGACTTGTTGACCTGAATATGCTGACAAACCACGTTCGCGGTGTTTGGTCAGCATTCTTGGCACACCATAGGCGGCATAGCTCCCGGCCCTTCCGGTTCGTTTGGCGCACATTTATATTAATAATTTCAGGTGTTATTAGCGATTTAGATATTGAAATCGGGGTTGCACAACGGCGCAGGAATTCTACCTGTGCGCTAGGGAGGGCTTGATAAAAGCTTGCCGTCCTTTGAACGGTGTTTTATAATCGAGCTCGCCGAACGTGGCTTCTCGTTCATATCGACGGCTTCGGTGGCAGCTGCAGTGCCTTCATATAAATCTTCCAAATCCTCATCATCGTCATATGGAGTCTCCGTTCCTATAACAGTCTCTGAGTAAACATCGGAAGACGCATTTTTTAAATTCAGCACATAATCAGGATCCGTGGCCTCGGCGCCTTCGAATGCATTGATTTCCCCGGCATCTCCAACCATAATCAACTTGGGTTATAACTCTTATCGGAGTAATAAAAATTTTTTCTCATCTTATAACTGTTATGGAGAAAGGTTTTTGCGATAAAATATATAACTGTTATGTCCCTGGTCTAAACATGTTAAAATCGCCTGCTCCAGCATTCATGACACACATAGGTCTGTGTAGCCCTGCTTGGTCCGTTTGAGTTATTTAGTTTATAAAGACAAATAAAACCGAACACAAACACAAGAGCGGTCTGATTTTTTGCTCAATGTGTTCGTCGCAGCCACTTCTAGGAAGTCATTGACGGATTCGCCGCGCGATACTACACCGAATTTGCGCTCCTCTACATGGCAACTGTAGTAGACGTCGCAAGGCTTTGCACTTACTTTTCCTTGCCCCGTCCATTGCATCTCTTGGATGGCGGCGATGTCAGCCTTTGTCTTCCCGAGGACAGCAACCAGCCGGACAGAGGCCCCTTTTTCATTAAGATTCCGGATATTCCAGGTGCATACCCTCAAATCATTGTCCTTTACAAGTTTGCCGCGGTTGTCATCAAAAAAAGAGGGTATCATCCGAGGCTGTTTGTTCTTTTTCATTGGGCGGGGTTTTAACGTGGCGGAACTCAAACCTAGCGCTCGCGAAGTTTTACGCCTTCTCACTTTAGCTCGCTCCCAAACGGGTGTTTGGATGCTAGCCAGAAGATACGTGGATATAAATATCCGGACGTTGTGAGCTGCGATTTGAACCGTACGCACAAGAATCGCTTCTGGCCACTCCCAGGTGAAGGGCAGTCAAAAGTTTTCCACTTCTGCGCACGGAACCATCCCCCATGCATAATCTACTTATATGTAAACCTAGTATAAGTCGATGTACAGACATGGAAACTTTTGTTGCGGCAACTTGCAGCTTTTAGGGGAGAGAGCGACGAGGAAAAGGGACGGGTACCGAGTTGCTCGTACTCGGGCAACACGCTTAGTGCTCTCGTTCGTCTGAGTTATTCAAGTTGGCGGTTCAAAGCTGAGAACAACAATTACGTACAAAAGACTTGCTGTGTGTGAATGCAAAGGGCAACACCAAAAGAGAAATCGTAACTCGAGTTACCGTGTCTGAACGCAGACTAATGAGGGGCTATCGTGGGTTGGGTTCATAACCCATAACGTTAATGAAAAATCTTTAAATGATGAACGTATTGACCACTTATAGTCAATTTTTTTTTAATTGTTTTCGATCGATTTTTGGGATGAACAAGCGGCAAACTAACGACGAACAAACGATTTATCACAGTTAACAAATTAAAATAATGAAATTCTTGCAAATGCAGGAATTGTGAAATGTAAAAAATTTATTAGAAATACTTGGCTGAGGAACAAACGTTAGAAATGGACGAACAATGAAGACCAATGGACAAACTATCGATTGCAATAATAATTAACCCAAAATAATCTGTTGGAGGTGCTAGATATAGGAATTACGTAAGGCCCTGTCTCAACAGGAAAACACTGATGTCGTGATAAGCATTTCACAAAATACATTTCCAGTGGAGACCGCCTATTTATCATAGGTTGCAATATATGTCAGCGCTTAAGCTGATGCCACATTTAAACTTTTGCTTCGCTTTACGTGACAGATTCGCTTTGACCGATAAGATAAATTGTATGAAAATGCGCAAAGCATACCATATATCGTTGAAGCTGCAGCGTGAAGCGAAAAGATGGCCAACTCCCATCGTTTTGCGTGCTTTGACAATCAGCCGGTTTAATATTTATTTTGTTTCGTTCAAATTCAAGTTTTCATGTGAAACGTAAAACTTTATGACATTGCTGATATTTTTAAAGTAAAATATATAAAATCCACAGCAATTTTGACGAGTAAAAAAGCAGTACAAAATTGTTTTCTTGGGTTCATTGTGGCATACCTTTTGTGTATAGCGCTTTGCTGGCAAAGTTATAAATGTCACGCAAAGCTACAAAGTTTAATCTGGCGTCAGCTTTATTGCTTGACATCTATTGCAGGCAGTTTGATAGTTTGACAGCCATATTTTCATTTGAAAGAAAGCGTGCTCTTGGTAACATCGATGAAATTTTGAAATTAAAACAAACTAAGAATCTATTCACTATTGAATTATTTATGGTTACGTTTTAGGAAATTATTCAGCAAGTTTTTTTTAAGATTTAAATGCTTTTAAACACGGAAATTGGGAGAATGTTGTCTCGTGGCTTAATGCGGCGAATGCTTATTTCAAGACATCAAAGTGCCCACGCACAAAAACTTGCAACCATATTGCTTGTCAAAATGAGAGATGGTAGGCCATCAGTGTTTGCCTGTTGAGTTCTGCGGTTACAATCAAGATTCTTTACACTGGCAAACATCAGACTGCCTCTTAATGGTTTTAGCTTGTTATGCTTTTATCATTGATGAACCTAAACAAATAGAATTCTTTCTAAAAAAAGTTAAAAAAAATGTTCAATCGATGATTAGTCAAAGTAGCCCTTAGCCCTAAAATTTTTTTATCTAGCCTTTTTTTCTGGAGATTCCAAAAATGATAAAATAAAAGATTGAGCCGTCCTTTCGGCGATGACATTTGTGTACCACCGAATTGGATGTTAAAAGAAAATGTCAGAAGAGCAAATTTTTTAGTATGGAATTTTTCGACAGTAAACGTGTTTTAATTGGGCTTAATTGTAAAAAGATATAAGGCTTGTATCAAGGCGAATTTATACAAGGTGGTGTTAATGGCGAATTTAGATTTTCGCCGAGATACGTCTTAATGTCAGAATGATGTGTTTGTTGTAAAATGAATTCGCCTTGTTTACAACAAACACATCATTTTGACATTCAGTAGTACCGCGGCGATAATTTAATTCGCCATCAACACCACCTTGTATAAATTCGCCTTGGTTTGTATAGTAACTTCTCCAGTAAAACCAAGGTGTATTAAACAAGGTGGTGTTGGGGCGACAGCTGAGTTTTTCGCCGTGGAGACCATTACGTCAAAATGATATGTTTGTTGTAACTCATACCAATGACAGTATGGACATCAGCGTATAATTTGTTAGTGTAATTTTTTACATATATACGGCCAACACCACCTTGTTAAATACGCCTTGAGTAAAACAATGCAGCGAGAGCGTAAAAGCAAAATAGAGCGTAAAATTGAGAAGAAGAGAAAACTAGCAGAAAAAGTTAATGAACACAAAACTAGCAAAAACTTGCAAGTGAACAGTCATTGCACTGTTTTGACATTCTGCTGCAAACATTTTACTATTTATAAATCAGTCTTAGACTCTTTGCTTTACACAGAAGCACTTACACAGTCACAATATTTTGATTTAAATTCCTTTTACTTTTGTTTGTGCTAAACCAATTCAACAAATGGCGGCTTTTGACATTTATTCTTCTTCTTCTTCTGCTAGCTAATTTCTGCTAGTAAAAATTTCACTAGCAAGAATTTGCAGCTCTCCCGTGTTGTTGCGCTCTCGATTCAGTGCTCTCACTCATCATACACTTTTCCAGTAAAAATTTGCAGGTTCCAGTACAAATTAGTACTGACTATTGGTTACTATACAAACCTATAATTTACAATAAGAAATAATAAGGAAAAAATTAAAAAATTTGCATTTTAAGTTTCTGATGATTCGGATTCTTGTAAACCAGAATTATAAAAATTGGCAAAACCAAAGTAGCGGTAATGAATACAAATAAATATATACGTTCTTTGGTAGCGGTATGTCGGACGGCGCCATGAACGAATGACGCCAGATTATGTAAGAACAAAAGAGCGAGTGAAAGTAGATTTTTTAAGCGGGTTCTACGCTATCTTGTTTCGCTGAAAACGAAAGAAAAGTAAACAAAGCAAAGAAAACAGTGAAAACCAAATGTAACTAAAATTATTGTCAGCTAGTTCAAATGCACAATTTAGGTAAAATTATGCGTTAAAATTCTTTGAAACCTATTGCCATGTTGAATTAACTATTCTTTAGTTAAAGAAAAGTGTCAAATAGTGGTGCTTCTGAAGTAAACAAATACTCAGCTAACGAACTGGCTTTCGCGAATTTTCGCTGCATTGTGAGGAGATTCTAGCTCTAAATGGAATCTTTCTGGCAACACTGTCCAGCATAGCTCGAATCGGTTTGGGACATTGTACCAGCGCGAATCGGTTAACAACGAATTTAACATCAAAGTGAGACGACGAAAGTGAAGATTTTCTGAGTCTGAAGATTTGTGTGAGTTTGGTTTTGCGGTCATCAACGATTTTTAATCGTAATATTTTTTGAAATTTTATAAGTTGTGAGTGTGAAAGAGCGTTGTGAGTTCACTTAAGAATTTGAATGAAAGTTTTACAACAGGATTATCGCCGTCTGTTAGATAAAAATATCGTCCATTAGTTTCGTTTACACTTTCGCATTTTAATTAAATTCGAGGGGAGCGCTATAACGACGGCCGCTGCTACTTAGTAGGTAAGTGCGATACATAAAGCAAAGAAGAAGAAGCGATGTGATGGATGTATTTTGCGGGCCACGCACATTTTCTTGAAAATAACATTCTTTGCGAAAAAGTGTTATATTACATTGGATAAATTAAAATATTTATGAAAAACTATACATTGTTTTAAAAAAATACTTATTATAACATCATTGTCCAAGCAAAGCAAATTAGAGGGACCCCAAAGTTGGTGAAAATGTCGCATGCGACGCAATTGCCTAAATGTGGAGTTGCAAAGAATTATGAGCTCTATTAGAAATGAAAATCAAAAATATGTATATGCGTGCGAAAGCGCTATTAAAATTATAATGAGAGACTTTGTAATATTTAATTTGAGTAGTATTTTGTTTTGTTTCCAGGCCGGTGCATCAGTGATAAAGCAAATAGCTAAGTCTACCAAATTATTTTTGACTTGTCCTCTTCAACAAAATTAATCCCAACATCATCGATAGACGCAGACGAGAGCGCTGCTTTTATTACAAGGCAATGGCGATGCTGTCGACTGAGGAAGCCAGCAAGTTGTTGGACTTCTCTCAGAAACTAGACATTAGTTTACTGGACAAGATCGTAGAGTGCTTGTATACGTCGCAGGGAGAGCAGTTGCGCCTAGCGCAAGATATTCTTACAACATTGCGTGAGCATCCAGATGCCTGGACCCGTGTTGACAGCATTTTAGAATTTTCTCAAAATCAGCGAACTAAGTTCTATGCATTGCAAATTCTGGAAGAAGTAATTAAAACCCGCTGGAAAATTTTGCCTCGCAATCAATGCGAAGGAATCAAGAAATATGTTGTGGGACTTATTATCAAAACGTCCTCGGACCCCGAAACAATGGAGGCCAATAAGGTTTACTTGAACAAGTTGAATTTAATATTAGTCCAAATATTGAAACGGGAGTGGCCACGCAATTGGGAAACGTTTATTAGTGACATCGTAGGGGCATCGAAGACTAATGAAAGTCTATGCAAGAATAATATGGTAATTTTGAAAAACCTTAGCGAAGAGGTTTTTGATTTTTCTGCCGGACAAATAACTCAAACCAAGGCGAAACATTTGAAGGATACAATGTGCTCCGAATTTTCTCAAATTTTCCAGCTTTGTTCTTTTGTTTTGGAAAGCTCTATGAATGCACCCCTAATCCAAGTTACTTTAGAAACGTTATTACGATTCTTGAGCTGGATCCCATTGGGATATATATTTGAGACAGCGTTGATAGAGACACTTATTTTTAAGTTCTTGAGTGTCCCTATGTTTCGAAATGTTACGCTACAGTGCCTGTCTGAGATTGCTGGTCTTACCGTTCCCGATTACAATGAAAATTTTGCCAGAATGTTTAAGGATACAATGGTGCAGCTGGATCAAATGATTGGCCAGAATCCCAATATGAGTAATATTTATGCAAACGGGAGCAGCACCGAGCAAGTATTTGTTCAGAATCTAGCAATGTTCTTGTGCACATTCCTCAAGGAGCATGGCAAACTTGTGGAAGATGTCAAATATATCGATTATTTGAATCAGGCACTGCTCTATTTGGTAATGATATCAGAAGTTGAGGATGTTGAAGTTTTCAAAATATGTTTGGAGTATTGGAATAATTTAGTTGAAGATCTCTACAATAGCGAAACATTTGTTGGCAACACAGCGCATCTCACTCAAACGGACGCAGTATCATTGGCTAAGCGTAATGCTTTTCCTCGTCGCCGTTTTTACGCCAACATTTTATCGAAGGTTCGTTACATTATGATTTCAAGAATGGCCAAACCGGAAGAAGTGCTCGTGGTCGAGAATGAAAACGGAGAAGTTGTACGCGAATTTATGAAAGATACTAATGCCATAAATTTGTATAAAAACATGCGTGAAACTCTGGTTTTTCTAACCCATTTGGATTATGCGGATACAGAACGTATAATGACACTTAAGCTAATGAACCAAGTCAATGGTACTGAGTTCTCATGGAAAAATCTTAATACGCTTTGCTGGGCAATTGGCTCAATATCAGGTATGTACAAAATGTATACATATTACGTAGCGTTGTAACCTTTTCTGTACATTGTACATATTACATGAATGGAAAAAGTGATCATCATTTATCATGTTAAAGATTTAAATGTATGCCACACCCGCAAAATGGTAGATTTTATATTGCATAAGCTACATTTAGTACTAACACGTTTTGAATCAAGGTCTCATTATCACCCCTATGCTGTAATCCGTAGAAGTTAGCAGGGCACCTTCTGAAAACCAATTAAGGAAACC
>NW_023463471.1:0-13818 GCF_013731165.1 Rhagoletis pomonella | reverse complement strand
GAGTGTACGATGTCCCATAAGTCTCATATTAATGCCGTCAATACAACTCTTAAGGACTTGAGATCATCTGATGCGGTAATGGGCGGAATTAGTTTTGTATTCACAGGCGATTTTAGGCAAACACTACCTGTGGTTCCGAGAGGCACACGAGCTGATATCGTTAATGCTTGCTTAAAAGCTTCGGAAGTTTGGCCATATATAAAAAAATTGCATTTATCAGTTAACATGCGCGCGTACCTCAGTGTAAATAGCTGCTCTGAAGTATTTGCTCAGTACCTTCTACAAATAGGCAACGGTTCAGCAACTATAACACGCAATGGGTATGTTACCATGTCGGATATCGTATGAACCTGCGTAAGAAGTATTGATGAGCTTATTGATAATGTTTATCCAAACATTGCAAACATACAAATTATTAATTCCAATTGGCTTTGCGAACGTGCAATTGTCACTTCGAAAAATTCGGCAGCAGAAGATATCAATGAAGCAGTATTGAGCAGAATTTCAACAGAATACAAACTCTATAAGTCTGTAAATTCAGTAACTGACCCCAACGATGTGGTTCATTACCCTGTGGAGTTTCTTAACTCCTTAAACCCCGCAGGTATGCCTCCACATGAGCTAAAACTTAAAGCTGGAACACCCGTAATTCTTTTACGCAATCTTAAGCCACCCGAGTTGTGTAATGGTACGCGTCTTCAAATCATACGTTTTTTCCCCAATCTTATAAAGGCAAAAATTTTGACCGGTCCGGCAACGGGAGAAATAACGATGATTCCAAGGGTACCAATGATCCCAACGGATTTGCCATTTACGTTTAAACGTGTCCAGTTTCCAGTAAAGACATGTTTTGCCATTACCATTAATAAGTCCCAAGGGCAGACCTTTAACTTTGTCGGCATTGATCTCCGTAACGAAGTGTTTACGCATGGCCAATTATATGTGGCACTTTCACGTATCGGTTCATCACAAAATCAAACTTTTCTTATTCCCGGAAATGGAAATGAAACGCAAAACGTTGTTTTTACTGAAGTGTACAATAACTGAAATGTAAATACCTCTATTTTATAATCATTACTACTTCATTCTTCTAATTTATGCTGTACACTTCTTATATGAAAAAAGTATAAAATACATCCATAAACACATATCTATATTTTAAAGCCTTTTATTATTAAAATTTTTTAGGACGTTTGTAAATGTATTTAAAAGATCAAAGGTCCGTGGCGAAACCTAGGGTTACAATGGCGTCCAGATGAATTACGGATACTAATAAGGGCAAAATTCTTCCTCTGAAGAGGTTTGAGTTTCAATACGGTTTCTCCTTAACTTTGCCGCAAAATTACTCACGAGGCGTCGCGAAGCACGCCGGGTATTCGCTAGTCTTTTATAAATGAATATTTACAAAATTATAATAAGGCATATTACATATTACTTTACACGAAATATGAACCTCTGTAAAGCAAATTTTTTTAGGCAAACTTTGGGTCGTTGAACACAAAAAAATGCCCATGGTTTCAAAGAAGTGTTTTCGAGATTTGTTCGAAAAACGTATTTTTAGTACTTTTTCAGTTATTCCTCAATATCTCATGAAACGACCAACAGTTCGAAAGGTATTGATGGGCTCTTTGCAAAAATATATATTTTTTGTGCAGATTGTGTTCCGTAACATCTACATTTCTCAGCAGATTTTCATTTACTGTAAAAAGAAAATGATTGAAATTTCAATTTTTCGATTTTGGTCGCTTGTGACACTAATAATTTTCATTGAAATCGGCAAAGTAATATATTTTTGTAGGTCGCTTATGTTGATTGGATAATTTTTTCATGAGACATTGACGAATAGGTCCGAAATGTACCAAAAACACTTTTTTGAAAAAATTACGAAAACGCTTCTTTGAAAAGAAAATCGGCTTGGAAAATATTTTTTTTTCTTAAGCGATTACCACAAAATTTGTAGAACAGTGTTATCGATATATTTGATGCTGGTATTCAATTTTTCGTCACCCATTGTCCATATCCGTACAATATTTAGAACGCATTGACTAGTTGAACCTTCAAAACCAACTTACACTGCTTTTATTTCGATTAGGAAAAGTTAATCTTAAAATATCAAAGAAAATGCGGGACAAAGGCAGGACACTTGGAAAAAATCAGAACATTTTGGGGGTTTTCTGTTTTGAAAAACTACGCAGGACAGACCTTTAAATAACAGAACGGTCCCGCAAAAAACAGAACGGATGGTCACCGTACTGATACTACCAAATTTGTATTTATTGTGCCCAATGTTTGGACCGTTTCTGATGTTACGCCCGTGATATTAATAATGTTATTGCTGTTTATTGCGGATTTGCTTGTTAGGCTTGAAAATTTTATAAGCGAAATGTCTGCTTGAGAGTCTACTAAAAAAGTGCATTATTTGTGAGAATCACTACAATTTATTTCAATGAAATCGGAATAGTTGAGGTTTAGGCAGTAAATGGATTTTTCGTCTGTAAAAGTCGTTAGTTGTTTAAGTCTAGCTCCCCCAGTGTTCGCGCCTGAGGGGCTTTGGCGTTTAAAGTCCGAACATTGGCAGAATTTCGTGTATTTGAACGCGTTTGATTGTTATTTCTACTGCTTGAAGCCTGACTGTTGTTACTATTATTGTAGTTATTTCGTCTATTACTGAAACTATTATTCCTATTCTGATTGTTGTTTCGATAGCTAGTATTTCCGCTGTGTCTATTTGAATTGCCGTTAAACCTAAAATTGTTATTGTGATATCTGTAGTTATTGCTGCCTCTATAACCTCCTCGAAAATTATTTGTCCGTATGGGACGTGACCTAAAAGCCAACACCTGCCGCTCTTTTATTATATTGTCGTGCTCCACAATCATCTTCGCTACAACATCTTTCGAGTCGCTGAAGGTTGACGATGCTAGTATTGACTTTACCATATCTGAACGGCTGTTGAGCCTACAAACATTTATTGTTTGCTCAACTGCCATCTCGTGAGCTTTCGCTTGTGTCATTCCTTCAATAATAAGCGAACGCTCCAGGGAATCTGCGAGCTCCTCTACCTGTTTCGCAAAATCTGAATAATTGTTGTTATGTACTTTCAAAGCTGCAATTTTACCAGCGACAACTTTCGAGTTATCTGGTTTTATTTTGTGTGACAGCGCTTCTTTAATTTGACTAACTGAGCTTATTTGCGTTGGTAGGGACTCGCGAGCTTTACCTTCAAGTTTGGATTTCAAAAATGCAATAAATGTATGTAAATAGTGAGGCTTTCGTCTGATACTTCTTCAATAAGGGTAATTTTATCAATAGAAGAGGCAAGTGATAGCGGGTCACCGCTATAATTTTCCCTTATAATCGAGGCGCATAAACTTATAAATGATTTCTTTTGCTCAGGTGTTGCCATTTTTGCGTTGGTATTTTGAAAGAAGTTTATATTTGGTGAGCTAGTGGTTACGTAAGGGGGGTCGTCGAATCCCAAAAAATCTTCCAGAAAAGACAAGGAACGACTCTTTTTAATACTATAAACTTCAAGGGTGCCAGTTGATCGTGCGTCAGCAAATTCTTCGTCGGAATCTGCGTCCGAATACAAAACGTTTTCTGTAATTAATTCGTCGAAATCTTCTGGTACTTTTATTTTGCAACCTATTTTATAAAAACACTTAAGTAGCTTTTCTCTACACCGCGATAAACTTTCAATTAATGACTTTGGCTTAACCCTTTGTTTGAAGTGCGAATTTACTAGTATTAAAATGTTGTTATAACTTTTTATTAAAGATTCTTTATATTCCTCTAACTTGCCCTCTTTTGTTGAGATAGGACGACTTTGTAACACGTGTTTTGTAACTGTTGCAAAATCAGTATGCAAATCTTTAAATGCAGTATCAAAATCTGGCATTTGACAAACCCGGCATAAATGTTAACAAAAAAAATTTTGATTTATTTAAATTATGGCAAAAAGATGTTGGATTTTGTACGCAACTATAGGCACAGTAAAATTTTCACAATTGGCATTCAATCGGCATTAATCTTTGTTTTAAAAAAAAAGTTGTAAACGTGGCAATCTGATGGCACGGCCTGGTTTATAAGAAAAACATGTATCGATGAGTTTGATTTTATACAAAATTTCAAAAAAAAGTTTCCAGCACTCACTCGGCGAAGCACAGAAAAAAAATGTTTGTTTGATAATATCAAAATTTGAATTAAACGTTTTGGAAAAGTTTTCGTTAAGCACTTTGCAAGGCACTGTTTATTAAAAATTTTAAATTGTTAAATTTTAAGAAAAGTTGCGTGGAAACATTTTACACGCTAGTGTAATTCGAAAATGTAAGAAAAATCATGTATGAAGGTCAGAAAAACTTATAAGTTATAGAACACTTGAAAAAGGAAAGTTGGTTTGATACCAATAATTTGCACGCGACTGTAGTTCTGAAATTCCATTAGAAACAGTAACACAAGTATGTACATATGTATATGATAAAGTATATATTGACAATTTTAATTATGTAACTGTATGTTAGTATGTACATAAGTATATATAAGGAACCATTTTTTGTTGTATTCAAATTTAGTGTACAGTTGTATTTAATTTAAAAATGTTTAGGTAAAAAGTAAAGTACATATGTATGTATGTTCATAATCACCATCAGATCCCACGAAGTCACCTTCCTGTGTACCGTTGCTCGTATTGCTTGCTATGTAGTTATGTTGCCATGTAATGATGTGCTGTCCTAGTTGTAGCTGTTGGTTTTTGCTTTACGCTGCTATCGCACCCTGCTCCGCGATATGTATATATGTTGTTGTTGCTGTTTACCGCTGCGTGTCGCGCCTTGGCATAGCGACACTTGTAGATGGCGTGGTTTTAACGCCGTTATAGCGGTTTGCACTGGTCTAGCGGTTTGCGTTGGTGGTACAGCACGGACCGCGTGGCGTAGTTACGATGCCGTTAAGGCCTGGCGTGTATGCGATGCCGTTATGTCGTGCTTAGGACTGGTGGTACAGCACGGTCGCAGTTTTATAGTTTTGTTTTTTTGGTTTTATTGTTCTTTTGCCACTCATGTGTTTTCTACCACTTTTGTAAAGTTTAGTTTTTTTTTAAAATTTGGTACGACCGCTTTTTTCGGTTTTTGAATGTTTTATATATTTTTATTTTTTTTTTTATAATTTTAACCGCCAATTTTTTTTTTTTTTTTTACATTTATATTCACATTTTTTTTTGTATGCGCACTGCAAGTTTTTAGTTAGTTTAATTTAAGTTCATTTTCGTTGTTTTTTTCACATCTGTATGCACGTGTATGTATGTTTTCTTATTTTTTGTATTTTAACCTTTTTTTTTATTTTTGTAGTTTTTTAGTTTTTTTTGTATTTTTGTAATAATTTTCAAAGTTTTTGATTTAGTTAACCGCCAACGTATAGTTGTTGGTAATGATTTTTGGTCTCGAAATTAAGTTCAGTTCATTTCACGCTTTTTTTTTTTGTATTTCAATTTTTCCCATGTTTTAACTTTTAGTTATGTGTAGGTGGCCGCCGTTTAATGGGACGGACCCACGGTCGCCATGTCGAGGTTGTAATTAATTTGTTTGTTCCCCTGCACTCACTCGGTAAAGATGTGGAGGCCTAGCGCTCCTCCGGCTCTGTTGCCGGCCAACGCTCGCTCTTGCATGGAGCCCTAGCGCTCCCTCGGTGCTGCCGTATTAGGCAGTGCTGCTGCAATTGCTGGCGTTTAACTTCACGCGGAGACCTGGTGCTCCACCGGCTCTGTTGCCGGCCAACGCTGGTAGCCAGCAATTACCCAAATATAAAATTAAAACAAGACTTGACTGTTCGATTTGAGGGTACGCGGAATAATGCCGCTAATTTTATTTTCACTAAAAGACTTAAAGTTAGCTGCTTTCGCCGATACAACAGGGTTGCATCAATATCGTAAATTTATATTTGTAATCTATTACCTTAGGCGAATTCATATAAGGTGATTTGTAGGGTTGCAACATGTATGCTTGATCGCATTACAAGCCCATTCAATTTTATTTTAACGAAGTGGAAATTTTAGAGAACTACGACTTACTATTGATTTTTGGAAATTTTTTTATGGAAGCTGTTGCGAATTTTCTCCATACAAAAAAGTTTTCCAACATACTTTATTTGGAACAACAACGCGTGAACAAAAAATTGTCAAAAATCAACACTTCAAATTTGCACTTTATTGTACTAAAATTTAAAAAACTGCGTACTCAAAAAAATTCTACAAAATCTAGTTAAACAGTTTCAAATTTTGATGAACATTTGTTAAAATTGTGGTAAAAGTAAAAAGAATCAGCCAAAAACGGCCGATGCCGATGCTTTTGGCCGATGCCGATGTCGATTAATCGCTCGGGCTGTACTTTGAGGCTCCAAAAGTCCTAACATAATTTGAAACATTAAGTTTAATCATTTCTGCTGTTTTTGTGGAAAAACACATTTTTAACCGAAAGAGCGATTGAAGCAAACATTTTAATTGGCCGCGTTTATTAAATTTGTCTAAAGATTAAAATTTTCTGTCTCATATGGGCGTTCTTATTCTTCACATTTTCGTTGTAAATGGTCCTTCGTCAAAACTTTTTTTTACGTTTTTTTACAAAGTTTATCAGCTGAAAGGAATGAATAAAAATGAAAAATTTTCGAAAATCTCGAAAATTTCCTTATCTTTCGAATTCAAACGCCTAAAACTCAAAAAGTACCCTTCTGATTGACACAAAAAATATATCAATGCAGTGAGCCTAAATATATCTTTCGAAAAGTATCCAAACAAGATCAGGTTAGTCGCTTTTCTGGAGTTTTTTTGGCAAGAACTTCAAAATACCTAGAAAAGAGGTTTTTGCCTATATCTCGAAAATGCTTCCCTGGGAAAATTAATGAGAGTTATTTTCAAGTTTAGCGACCCTACACTGAAAATAAAATCTGCGTAAATATAACGAAAACTTGCCTACATCTTACGAAATTTTTTGTCATTTTGAGCCACGAAAGTTTTCGTTGATTGTACAAAACCGTTTTCGTACATACTACGAAAATATGAGGCATCAGATCTTTAGTACATTTTACGAATGTATTCGTACTATTAGCTAACGAATGTAGTACTATTTACTAAAGAATTTCGTGGTATTTCTTAGTTTTTTACGAAATTTTTGTAAAATGCACAGAAATAATTCGTATATTTAACGAAATTGTTTTTGTAAAATCCGCGCTTGTTTCGTAGAATGTGCGATTGCTTTCATTCTCCACACTGTAAAAAACATATTACGAGTTATAACACAACACTTTTATTTTGTTTTTATCGTTAATATTTAGCGTTTTTGTTTAACAAAATGATTTGCAAAAACTCTTAACATTAATGATTAAAATATAATGAAACTGCTGTGCTATAATTTGAGTCATGTTTTTTATAGTGTTAATAATAAAAGCAATCATACATTCTACGAAAGAAGAAGAAGAATTTTCTGACTACACTGTAGTTCAAAATTTATAAAAAGGGTTATTTTACCTATAATAAAACTTAAGTCTTTTTTATTTATCTGTATGCGAATAGGTTCTATACTACATATTTTTTTATTGCTTAGGCTTCATTCAATAAAGTATGTTGATGCAAAGTGTTAAACTATGAGACTCAACAAAACTCAATATAATAAGATATAAAATATGAAAGAAAATAAAAAATACTGGTTTTACTTTCTTAAACATTTTAATATTTTTATGTAGAGGTACTTGACAGATTCGCAGCTTCATCGATGTTTGTTTCCTTGACGACAATAAATTAAAGGAAAATTAGAAGGCGTCTGAAAAACAAGTTTCCGTTAAAAATCATACATTTATATACTTTTAATTTTATTAAGTAGTGCTCCTGGCTTAGGCTTGCGGTTGATAGGTAACTGATGAAATTGCCTATTTATCAAGTCCCACATTGCAGCGAAAGGCGCAGCGTAGGCGATGTTAAAAACATAGTATGCTTAAGAGCATAGTATATCTATAGCTTTAATATTTAATTTTGTATTGTATTTTTATCCAGCAAAACCCTTTTTAAAACGTTTAAAATTATATTATACGTTTCACAGCAGCCAACAAGTAATTCCGCAATGACACGCGATACATAAAAACATGATTAAATATAAAGCTGCCGGTAATTTAGTATACTGTACGAAAATATTCGTATGTTGTCCGAATTTAAAAAATATGTTGTTGCATTAGTACTTTATACGAAAGTATTAACTAAATTGTACGAATACAGAATTTTAGATTTCGTAAATTTTAAAACCATACACATAAAACCATATATACAAAATTATTCGTACAGAGATTTGTTCAGTGCTTTACGAATGTGTTTCGTAAAATAAACATAAGATTTCGTAAATTGTGCTGAAAAAATGCTTTACAAAAGTCCTTTCGTTATATTTACGTATGGTTCGTAAAATCTTGTTTCGTTGTGAAAAATGTGTTCGTATTATGAGCGAAAGTTTCGTACATTGTACAAAAATCAAGACTACGAAAGTTTTTCGTAGCACTTTTACGAAATTTATTTTCAGTGTAAATTAGTGAAGGCCTTTTTTCGTGTAAATTATTGTTATTAATGAGTTCGTAATGTATCTATGTTCTCATGTTTTCTTTTTACGAGTTTTAAGGTCAGAATGTTTGCTTAGAATGAAAATTTTCAAAAAGCGTTCTAAAATAAATAAAAATGTTCAATCGATGAATAATGAAACTACTTAGACCTTTTCTTAGCTCTAATATGTTTCGTTTTTCTGGAGATTTAACCCCTTATTTATATTTATCTCTGGCAACACTGGATTTATGTATTTTAGTCTATAGATGTACGAATGTCGTGTGCGGCCGTATGTACATATGTATATATGAATTAGGGATGTTTCGAATGTAATTTTTTTACATGCGAATTTTGGGAATGCGAATGTTAGGAATAACTATACCCAACTTAAGTCATCGTTTATATTACTTGAAAATTTTGTAAGTTATTAGAACATTGAACGAGTGCTTAACCTATACAGTGTTCAACGCTAGTAGTCAAAGTTCAAAATGGGCATATTATATTTAAAAAAAAAGTAGTTTTGCTGCTTTTTCTCCCATAAGGCGATTTCTTAGAAGCTCGTATATAAGGCCGGCTGCGCTGAACAATTGCTCACTTGGAACGCTGGCGGGTGGAGCGCTCAACTGTTTCCGCGCGAGATCTTTCAATTTGTCGTATTTTAGTTTATTTTTCCACCAATCGAGAGGATTTTCACCGAGATGAGCTCGTTTTTCTTTAAGATAGAACTTCAATTGAGCTTTAATTTCACATTTTTTAATGTTTCCAGTACCCTTTCGCTGGAGGAATTAAAAATAATTTCTAGGTTGCTTATAAGACTTTTAGCAGTAGTTGTTGAAGGCCCATCAATGTTGCTTGATATACTACTTAACCGTCTAGCGCCTGAAGCTAAAAGCCGGTTATTGTCCCCACCCTGGTTAGACAGACTTTTCAACAATATTAGATGCGAATGTGAATGTCGAATGCGAATGCGTAAAATTATGCGAATCATCCGCATAATGAATGCGAATGCAAATATTCGCAACATCCCTGGTACGAATGTATGATAATATATCTCATACATACATACATATATGCCCCAAAATATTACTAAAGTCTTTCATGCCTTTAAAACTTTCAACAGTTCATAATCGTTTTTTTTTGCAGTAGAAAAAAACAACTATTGCTAATTTGAAAAGAGCAATCGAATCAACTGCACGTGTACAACATAAACGAGAGCTGAGTGAGCGATATGTATATCGTCGGTGATACTGCAAAACGTTATATGTCACTTTTTGCCTCTGGTGCTTAATTGATCTGTTATCTGTATCTGGTCGCTTCTGCCAATCGTTCATCTTCATCAGCCAAAGGTAGACAGTTTTGTCATTCCTTTATTAGGGTGTATCGACTTTCAGAAGCATTCCTGAGCAAGTAAGAGACCATCTAAGTGTCAAGGGTACTAATAGACTAATAGACATAGACCGTTTTGCACTATCACCGACGATATGTACATATGTCCGATGAAACTGGTTATGAGCAGTGTTGCCAACTTCTAATTTTCAAAAAGCACCAAAAACTTGGAAAAAAGCGTTTTATCACACTAAAACACATTTTTTTGAATCAAAGGTAACATAATAGTTTGTATTTAACAAAAGCAAAAAATTAACAATATTTACAAGAGTACATACATATATCAATACACACAATTTTTCGCTCATAATGATTGAATAGCCTCTACACATTCTATGATGGCTCATGCTTATACCATGTTCTGACCGACAACGAAAACACTTTGAAAACGAGTTTTGGGATTGTGGACTGTAGGCCGTTCACACCGGTTGTTAGTGTTTTCGTTGATATTTCTTAGATCTTTTGATTGCAGTTTTTCTACACAAAAACAAAACCAAAACACTTTTCCTTCATTTTCTTTTCATTTACAACCTTTAACTTTCATTCTTATTTTGCTTTGGCCAGGTATGATAAAATATGACTTCCACTTCGATAAATAATCGAAAAAACCTAGTGAAGACAGGACGATTGGAATGAGTGGAACGTGAGTTTTCAAGTAGTTTTCAGCGAAAACTGGTTTTCGTTTGACAGATTTTACATGGACGAAAACACAAGTTTTAGGTCGAAAACCAGTTTTAGCAACGAAAACATGTTTTCGATGTCGGTCAGAACATGGTATTACGACGTAATACCGAAGCACTGCACATTAAAACTGGTATATCTCGAGAAAGAAAAATCAAATCGCAACAAACGAAAAAGATGCCCTAAGTAGAAATGAGCAAAAAATTTGATGTTTTCATTATATAACCTCAAATATCACGAAAAACTGTGTTTTTGGCACTTTGTGGTTAGGATATCTAAAAATTCTAGTGCTAAGTAATTGTGTGGCCAGATTTGGATTCAACACCAAGAAACGATATGTTTTACTCAGGTGATAAAAAAAATCAAAATTTGTACAAATAATTAGAAAACAAAAAAGAAATACTTAACTTACCTGCGTACTAGCATTTTCAACGCGAATAGAATTCAACAAGGTGGGTCTGCAACTTTAGCTTTTTATCAATCTTGGTTGTATTTTAGTGCATTTAAATTTGTAGATTCTTGTAAATTCAGTGCTGCCACAGCTTTAAATATTTCAAATTATTTAAGGTTTTACCTATGGGTCATTCCATTGTGACGGGTGGGACATTTTACTCCAGAATGTGATCAATCGTGAATTTTAGCTATGTCGCCGGAACTTACAAAACAGCGAAAGATATTTTTTAACATAGAACGATAACTAATTCATAAAAATGCTTTAACAATAATACCAAACGATTTCTTCGTCTTATGTATTTATCATTTGAATGAACGTGACTGGTGGGACACTGAAAATAATTATTTTAGCCTTGTGAATTTTAGCCAAAACGCTTAATTTTACGAAAAATTGTTTTGGTGTTGCAAAATATGAATTATACGCTTTCGTTATCAATAAAAATAAGGTTTATATAATCTCCATAGAAATATTAAAAATTATTTAAAGTTGTGACTGTCCATCTCCTTGTGACTGGTGTAATGTAATTATGCATGAAATTTTTAATATTTTATAACAGTTTAATAAAATGTAGTAATTTAAAAAGAGATTACTACTGAAATAAGAGATAATAAGGGCATATTTAAATTTATGTTGCTTTCCTCTTTTAAATGGAATGACCCCTATCTCGGAGGAATTTTAGTTCAGAAAAAAAGCACTATAAAGGTACTAGGCAATAAATAATTTTTTTTTGGGCGTTTTCATTTTCAAAAAGCACTGAATCTAGTGCTTAAAGCACGAAGTTGGCAACTATGGTTATGAGAGCAATAGCAACAATGACTCCCGAAATGACGACGAAGCAGCAGTATAGCAGCAACGGCAGTAGCAATAACATCAGTATTGCCAGAAGTTTTTGGTCCGACCGGATAAATTGGCAAAAAAAGCGACTAAAAACGGCTAATATGTTTCAACTAAAATTCACATATTTTATTTAAATAAATCACTAGTAGAAAGACTAGCATATTCATTAAAAATTATTTTTGTTTAACAAAGAAAACTGTCGTTGTACGTAGCCAAGCTTTACATCAGAACTCAAGTTTGTATTAAATTCAATACAAAAAAAGATGGATTACAAACTTATGGCGTTTGCTTTTCTATTGAAAACATTTGCACTACTTTGAGAAATTAACACGTAATGCTGTGGAAGAGCTGAGGAAAAAGGGCAAAATTATTTCGAGAAAGGAAAACGCCATTCAGTTATATCGGAATATCTAGTCGCTTTTTAAGTTTTTTAAAACAATTATTAACAGTTATTGTCTGCCCAGAGAGTTTTGTTTTATTTCGTTATTTTCTAAGTGTTTCGAATAAAATCTCACACTTAAATTTAAGATATTCGTAACAAAAAATTTTATGAGGAAAATCCACGTTATGTCCTTTTTTGGAAAAATACAGTGACGCAAATATAAAGTGGGACGCGACATTTTAGCAAGTTTTGGCTATTTTTCCTTAGTTTATTTAATGTTTATTTTTTTACTTAACAAACACCATATAAATCCAAACATCAAACTTTGTGTAAAAATTATGAAAATTCTGCAAAATTTCACCAAAGTTATGGTATGCAGTTTTAGAGTCTATTAAATTTTAGTATAATGTGGAGCAAATTTGAAGTAGTTAGTACTTACCGTCGATTTTTGGCATTATTTTGTATGATGGTGCAACGCATTTTTTCCATACAAAGTATGTTCGACAATTTTTTTATACGGAAAAAATGCAGAACACCGGCAACAAAAAAATTGCCAAAAATCAACGGTATGTGCTAGTTACTTTAAATTTGCACTTTATTATACTAAACCTAAAAATTAAAAATTTTTGGTGAAAATTTGTAGAATTTTTAAAATTTTTGCACAAAGTATGAGATTTGGATTTAAATGGTGTTTTTTGAGTAATCAACTTCACTCTCATACAAAAAAATAGAATCATTAAATAAACTAAATAAAAATAGCCAAACTTGCTAAAATGTCGCGTCCTAGTTTATATGTTTGTATTTGGGCCACTGCATATTCGCTTAAAATAGAAATCATTGAAATCTGCCCTGTATTTTAGGACTTTTCGGGTTAGAAAAAAATTACTTTCAATTTCATATAACGCAGTCCGTCATGAAAATTTTCTCCGAGATAATGCTGGCCATTTCTAATAGATTTTGGATCGCAAAATTTGTAAAAATGGAAACTTATGAATTTGAATTTTAAGAAAGTAAGGGCTATAGCAAAATGGGCTAAAAACGGCTTATTTTTTTGCAAAACGGCTAACAAATCGGCTGCCGTCTAATCCAAAATTTTTCCGGATGTTAGCTATCGCTACCGGCTAAATCTAGCCGGAAAATGGCGAAACTGGCAACACTGAACAACATCGACGGCTGGTTGAGGCTACAGAGGCTTGGTTGGTGGTCAACAGAAGCACGGGAGATCTCGCCTACTCCACAGCGCGCGCGGTCATCGAAGCGAACTACGGTTACATGGCGATTTCTTTGGCGCGCCTACATGTTCAACTTTCAGGCGAAAACGTCGCTTTACGACGAGGACGGATGCAACCTATTGATTGGTTGAGGCATTGAGAACGGATCGACTTTACGATTTTGTAAACATGAAATATACATGTATGAAACATCGACGCTAACAAGTTTATAGCTACTAAACAATAAGTTCATTGTCGATAGTGAAAAAGCCGGTCCAAAAATATAAAAAGTTAATCA
>NW_023463470.1:0-13819 GCF_013731165.1 Rhagoletis pomonella | reverse complement strand
CTTCGGCAGGGATCGAACCTGCGTAATCGATGTTCAAAGTCAGAAGCGTTAACCACTGAGCTATGTACATCCCGTAAACTCTTATTGCTAATTCATTTTCTTTATTCAACCAACTACTATCAAGTGCAGCTGATTTGCCGCTATTTAAACTCGACAGCGTGGTTGTTGTTGTCTAAATCGCTCCAACCGAGGATCGAACCTAACATCTAGAGGCTTGTAGCCAGCAATTCTCACCACTCGGCTACCGCGGACGCGAAACTCTTCTGCTTTGTTTGCTTACTTGCACAAAAGACAACAGCTGGCCGTTTTTACCAGTGTTGTCAGCGAAAAATCCCCGGATCCGAGTTAATTCCCAAAAATTTCGTGCATTTGTTCGGCTGCGTATACGCATTTTAAAGAGGAAAATGCATGAGTCAAAGAATATAAAGGCTGTTTATGCAAATAATCGAGCCCGTTTGTCAACCGTATAAACTAAACTTTTCTTCCTTTCTTTTTTTTATTCACCAACACATGTTTGTGGTCAGCAGACTTTTTAATTGTTAGTTTTCGCAGGAAAAATTTTTTCCAGAAGAAATTGGCAGATCTGAGTGTCATTTTACGCTCTCGATGTCGCCCCACATCGCAAGATTTTAGGTACGAGAACACTGCTATTAACTTCTTTATTTCTATAAATTAAATCGTCGCTCGAATAAAGAAACAGTGTAAATGCCACATACACTATTATTCGATAATTCCACCATTGGATAGACAATCTTTTAATCTATTAGAAAAAACTTTAGTTTTCTTAAATATCTCTTTGGCTCACTGATTGGTTTATAAAAACTTCCAATTCGTTTTTCTCAAAACTATACTTTTCATGTTACACTATTTCATTATTCCAGCGACGAAATATTTTGCAAAATATTTTTGTAAAACTTCCATTCCGTTAAATGCTTTGAAAGTTTTTTTTTTACTTATAACTTGATTGTTTTGGTGATTACCTTGGCGTTTTGGTGGCCTTTTCAAACAATTGATTTGCACTTATGTTTTCCAACTTCGACACGCCATGTTTTATATCATGATTTTTATACAGAAAATCTAAAAACATATGTATATGTAACTATGTATGTATGGTCTTTTAAATGTTGGTACTTTTTCGGCTTATTTAGTACACGTTTTTTGGCCATTTGGTACAAAATTAAAAAAACTAATTTATCATCCCTGATCTGTAGTTGTTGGTTCATGCTGTCATCAGGTATGTAACTTGAGAATGGAAATCGCTGCATCTTTTAGGCGAAAATTGTCGCTAACTGATTACAGCATCTCCCCCAGATCCTGTCGTCGGGGACCGATGGCATCATACCTTCGCAGCTCTGAAGGTGTCGTGCAATTAGTTGGATCCTATTTATGCGAACAGCGTGAGGACCGGGTACATCCTCATGGGTTGAAGGGTAGTCAGTGTTGCGTTCATCCCGAAGGCCGGAAAAGGCGCTCATATTTCCCCTAGGGATTTTAGGCCTATCAGTCTCTTCGTGTTTGATAAAAACGCTTTTGCTAAAAGCGCTAGAGAGACCTATACCTGTACATAAGAAACGCGATTCCTCGTGACTGTCAGTTAAGGGCTCAATATGGTTATTGCAAGAAAAGGTCGGTGAATACCGCCCAGCACACATTGGTAAAGTGGTCAGAGGAAGCCTTCACGCATGAAAATTATGCAGTTGGAGCCTTCTTTGGTATCGAGGGGGCCTTCAATAATGTCACTCCATAGGCAATAGTCAATTATATTTATAATCTGGGGGTTGAAACAAGAATGATAGAATACAAGATTGCGCATTAGTGAGGGTGATGACGTCAAGATAGCAACGAATAGGAAAGAGTAATTGGAGATGGAGGAGAGAAAGAGTGTTAGCTGTCAAACCATGGAGGTCGCCATATTTACATACATATAAACATCTCTGCATACATACAAACTGTTTGCTAAAATGGCGTCACACGTCAAATTCGCCAAGAACAAAGTACCGGTACTGATGATTGCGCCACCTCTGTCTCCCTACATCGCGGGGTTGAACCCAACCGTGACAGAGCTGTCGCGGCGTAGTGGGCGAGCGTCTGCACTCAGGGGTGAGTCAATAGGAGCACTTCACAAAGTGGCGCTCTCTAGTGGAACTGGAAAAAGTGGGCTGTCGGGTGATCGCCTGTGTAGATGATGTGGAACTTTTGGTTAAGGGACGATTTATATACACAGTTTTAGATCTGGCTCAAGGTTACCTGAACTAGGTGGGCGATCAACGGCGGCTGTCGTAGAAACTTAACATTGAGGAAAGGGGAGGAAAGGTGTCGGTTGCCTTGCACTGCTAAAGGGGAGCTATCAGTAAAAGGTGGGGTCTCTCGCCCAAACTAATTCATTAGTCCTAGGAAACCAGATATAAGTCTATATTGTTTCAAGGAGCCCTTGTCTGGTGGAACTCACTAGAAAAGGCTACACTTTTAAAATAGGATTTAGCGGAGCATTAGGAACCACACCGGTGGATATTGCAGACAGAATTGTCGCAACGCGAGCTGCTATTAGGCTAAGGGAAACCGGGTCCTTTTGTGAGATAAAAAGGGAAAAGAGGACGTTTCTCTGCGCACGTTACCTCTCAAGGGCTAGTTATGGGAGTTTCGATATGCCATTGTGCGATTAGTATTCATGCGGTAAGACTTTTGTATCAGCTGTCAAGAGGAATCATCTCCACACTTGCTTTTAGACTGTCCAACCTTCGCGAGGCTAATATGGAAGCATTTTGGCTCGCGCTTCTGAACAAGCACTGAGCTCTCAGGGATCGAAATTAGCCGCATTCGAAATTTCGTAATCGGCTCGCGGGGTTTACTTAACTTAACCTAACCTGTACTTCTTCGAGCTATGAAATAGTTGGTCACATTAGTCATGCAGGAGTTTATTTCATTAATCCAGTTTCTATTTAAATATCCTCATAAAAAATTAGTTTCAATACACTTTTCTGCATTTCACATATGCATTTTCGAATTCATGATAAATAAAATTAAGAGGCTGAAACCGTCGTTATTAGTGCCTAACTTATAAGATAAAATAAATTTTACAAATAAACTATTTATAATAGTAATAATAATACAATTAAGGTAGAAATTTTATATTATTACTTTGATGTTATACCTGACAAATTCGAATATGCCACCTACAACAGAACAATTAAACAAATATGTAATGATAAACAATCTAAATAAATACTTAAACATGTACATACGTAATTGATATTTTATGTCCAAAAAGTTAAAAGACAGTTGGCGCCTAATGTCAGGGTACCTAGTCTGGCTATTTTATAAAAATAATACTCTCTGAGTCCAAATCAGTTGTAAGTTATTTTCAAGCTAGCTTTAGTTCCTGCAGGTATGAATGGATTAGTTGAGATCAACATACATACTACATGTGTTCTTATGTAGTATGTACATCTAAGCAAGCTACAGACAAGTTTAATAAATATGTATACACTACTTTCAAATTTAAGCAAATATTTTAATATTTTTCTTAATTAATTTAAATTAATTCTTGGATTTTCCGACCACACCATTGCCGTTTGTATGGCGTCCTAACGTTCTAAATGTGGTTGTGGTGACATTCGAATTTTCGACATTTAACAGCCGCGCTAATAAAAACCACAACAAAGGAAAATTGGAGAACCATCACATGATTTAACTATACAGGTCTTTTCCAATAATTTAACATCGCAGATAATGACACTATTTTGATTTACAAATGTACAAATATAAATACATAATAAACTAGAAAAAAATCAGTTGAGCGTGCATATGTTCGTATGTATGTACATATATATACATATATGTATGTACATATGTGCACTTTTTAGATATGTTGATAAACATACATATATATTTACATAATATGTATACGTATCGTCTCTTGCGGTATATTAGGTTAATAATACTACTAATAATAATTCATGTTTTTTTTTTTGGTTTTAATATGTCGAGTAATTAAGGTTCAATTTATTTTGGTAGAAGCAACACATCTCGGCTTACACTAACAAAAAAAAGAGTCTTGTATTGTTCTCTTAACATAAAAAAGTCTTGCTTTGCACAAAAATCGGTAAACTACTCACCAAAAGCTAATGGAATTTAAAAATAACTATTACGACATCAAATAAGTTACAGTCTTCAATAGTGATTGGACTTAAAAACAATTCTGTGTGGTAGAATCTGGAAAAAAATGTGGTAGATTTCAAAAAAATGTGGTAGATCTCAGGTTTTGGATCAAACTTTGTACAAAAATTAAAGGAATTCCGTAAGGTTTCACCTAAATTGCAAACTTTTTAATTATACGCTAAAAAAAATAATTTTAGTAAAACAAAGCGCTAGATTGAAGTTGCTAAAAATTGCTTTGGGTTTTGGCAATTTTTTCTTTGCCATTGTAAAGCGGTTCCTTCCATATCAAAATATTTTTCGAACATAAATTTTTTTGCAACCTTGCGGAGTGTTGTCAGCGTTTCATTCTATCACATCACGATGTAGCGAACAAATGTGGCATGTTACAGAAACCGCTACTTGTGATTTGCCGATTTTTATAATTCTCAAGTAAATGTAAACAACGTCTCAAAAACTTTAGATGAACTGAAATTCGCTAATACTTTCAGAAAAATCGCCGTTTTTTTAATTTTCGCTATTTATTATTTGTTTTTTTGTTATTTATTTTATAACTTAACGTAATAAAACCACGTTTCCTGTCGAAAAATTTATTATTGAGAAAATTTACTATTTTACAGTTTATTTTATCCTCCCATTCGGCTTTGGTTACTTTTACTTGAGAAATTTCTCGCCACCGGGAATGCGGAATCTTGTATGATATTATTCTTGTTACCATATAGTGTTTAGTGTTGGACAATTTTTGCTCTTAAAATTAAGAAAATTATGTCGAGCAAAAATAAAACTAGGTACTCAAAAACGCGAATATGTGGTAAATTTCAGACCTTGTTTGGTAGATGTGGTAGATGCTCAAAGAAGTGGCAGATCTACCACAATGTGGTAGAAGTCCGATCACTGGTCTTCAATAAAAAAGCGTATAAAAGAATATCACAACTAAATAACTAGTTATTTGACTAAGTTTGTAAATTGCTCCGTAAGAACCAAAAATGTTAGATAGAGACTTTATATATTAAGGTAACATTAAATACAATAATCAATATACATACAGATTTATCAGGGTTGTTGCGAATTTTTGCATTCGCAACCGCGGAGCTAGCGCATTAATTTTAACATTCGCATTCGAATATTGTACAATTGCACTGATAAAACGGATATCTGGCGAACAAAATGACAAATTATGGCCAACATTTTTTAGCTGTGGAGATGCTACGTTAAAACTGTCCCCCTTCTTATTTTACAACGCTTTCATCAAATTCCAATGTTTTGTGTCCAGACACCATTTATAGCTATAAAACTTTGCTTTGCAAAGATCCTATAAAAAGTTTAGACATCAACCTCGGCGCCACGCTTTTATAAATGGACTAAAAACATATATGTAATACTTCTATATTGGTAGTAAGCAAACATCTCAATGTGTAAGCATCCCGAAATCAAAGCGAGACAGTCTAGTACTGTTTTTGTCAATGTATTGTGTACTTGAGTGCCGTTTTTGTAAATGTGTCGTGTACAGGTTTATTTATAAACGTATGTGTTCCTTTTCTTTCGTACGTGTTTATTGATATATCTGTACTGTATTGTTTTCGGACGGTACTAGCTCTTACTGCCAATATAGGAGTATTACATATATGACTAAAAATTAGAAAATAATTTCTCCAGTCCCAAAGAATTTGTTTTGATAACTTTTGATTTTGAAATTTTAGCAAAAGTCATTATAAACAATTTATGAGATTGAAAATGAGAAGCGTGTGGCGCATGTAATATACTGTAATAGACTTCAATTGATATGAAAAGTAATACCTCTGAAGGAAAGATTGGTCCAATCGCTCGAAAAATATAGTCGTAGGTATAGTAGCTTTGTATCTAGACCAAAGATAGTCCAAAAATATAAAACAATGTAATGTAAAACAGGTGAATTGTACTAAAAGTGGTCCGAATGTAATGCATAAGGAATGAGTTTTGATCTAAAACTGGTTACAATGTCATGCAGTAGCGGACAACGGTTACAATTAACGACTTGCTGATATGTAGGCACTTAGTTAACGAATTTTCATGTGCGCCATTGGCATGCAGAGAGAGTATCCGCTTAGAAAATCTGAGAACCCCGGTTCGAATCGCAGCTGGCGCAAGTTTTATTTTTGTATATTTGTGTAATGCAGAAGCGGACAATTGGTCCTAGCCTAGGACATTCAATGTTAAATGTAAATAGAATTTTACATGTTGTTGGACCAAACTTTGGACTAGTTACAATCACTTGCAGTCTAGTTTGTGGTGTGCTCTAAGTCTATTCCGAGATCCTACAGGGATATGTGCGTTTGAATCGTGAGTCGGTTTGGATTCTATAAAAATTTTTTATGTTTGAAATGCAACCGTGGACGCCAGCTGGCAGCGAAACTGGCAAATTCCTGCAAATTTGCGTTCGTGCAGAAATTTGCAAGTTTCTCAACATGAGAGAGAATTTGAGAGAATTTTTTCTTACTCTCTGATATTTTAAGTGTTGGATAATTCTTGCTGGATTTTCGACGAACAAACCTAATATCAACTACAGGTGGTAGCGATAGAAGCCATGCTTCTTCTTATGAGCACGATTACGTCCAGTTATCGCCTGTTTTGCTTTGTTTACATATCTGCGTATACATACACATGCACGTAAATACATACCCTGCAAACAAATTCTCCCGAAATCTTTAAGGATATCGGTTCACAAGAAGTAGTAAAGAAATTTCTGTACGATTTCTTAAAGAAAATTTGGGCTGTTCGTTAGATTACAAGAAATGAGGCGTCAAATGAAAGGGCTTGGCCTACAGATGCGCAATTATATATTATTTTTTTTTTTTTATTAGGGTTGCAACCTGTTTAGGTGTCAATCACACCTTATTTAATATCTACACATTCAGCGCGTGGCGAAACCTCGCACATACGAGGCCGGCTAGTACTAGTATACATACATATACACTTGTGGTCAGCTGATTAGGTCAAGTGGCATTTTGACTAGTTTTGGCTATTTTTTTTTTTTGTTTATTTAAGGTTTATATAATTTTTATAAAAGTTTAGCTCCTTACCTAACCAGCGCACAGTGGCCAATTTTTGGAAAACCCTGGCCAAAAGTCCAAAAAAAAAAATGGTGCATTCGTATGCATAACCATCTTATATTGTTAGGAGGGCTCTACTGCGTATCGTTATGAGACAACAAGTCGATTCTGTTAAGGCATTTAGTGTTACAGGAGATCGAAGTCACTGTTGCTAGCAATTCGCTCTAAACTTTTCGTAAATTAGAGTTTTCGTCGTTGTTAAAATCGTGGTATTATCTTAAAAAAAATAAAGTAATCTAGAGTATGCAAAACATGTTTTTTCATTGTCACGCCATCTAAAAACTCGCGTAAGACATAGATATGCACGGATTGATTTTTTTTTGTTTACTCATTATGATGGATTAGGAAAATAGTTACGAGAGTGATCGAGATGGGCGGTCTAATTTTCCTTTTCATATATAGGTATTGAAGTTTTTCCCATCCACCTTGGTTAAAACCACCTGCCACAAGCCGCCACTGTAGTTTGGACATCAGTTTTTATACGCGATTCTTATTTTTTTTATGCTTAAAAGATTTAAATTAAATAAACAAAATAAATAAATAAATATTAGAGTGGTCATCCATGGGCCTCTCATTATTGAATGGGCACCCCTGCCAATTGGGCAACTTTCCGAAGAAGCCCAAGAGTCAAGGAATAAGGATATTAAAAAATATTGGCTGCTTGTATCCTCCTTGTATCCTATGACAGGGTCATTTCAAGTTTACGTTTAAACCCACTAAAACAAAATCATAAACTGTCGTCAGATGCCATTAAATTATTATCAACTGTTATAAATGCGGATGCGGAATTGCCATCAGTAAATATAGATATCAGCTTGGTTACTTCAGATGACTGCGAGTCTGACGGTGTATAAAATTGTTATCTTAAAAATATATTCCTGTATTAACAAATATGTATGTCTTGTTTATTGATTCATTCAAACATTTGAACATCAAGATTTTTAGAAACAAACATTAAGACCTCGTTAGTGTTGGTCCGAGCTTCTCTTCCGATTTGTGGCGTGCGCCTTGATGTTGGCGCACAAAGGGGAGGGACCAACAGTTTTACGCCGAATCCGAACGGGGATTTTATTTTTACGAGAAGCTGTTCTTTGTGGCTGAATACACTCGGGGGTTTGCCATTGCCTGCCAAAGGTCGACCACTATTACAAAAAACTTGTTTGTTTCTTATTTTTTGATGTTGGTCGGAAACTGGGCTTGAACCCAGGCCATGCGGAATGATAGCGTATATTGCTAACCGCTACATCACATTATATAACAAAAAAGCAGAAAACATGACCTTTTATACTTAACTACCTTAGTTTTGCTAAAAATCTGATTATTTTAAGCGTACACAGCAGCCATTATGCATCCGCCATTTTGAATTTCGAAATTATGTGGTGAAATTTAAAACCAGCAACCAAAATAGAGACGAATACATAAGGTTTGATTACAATTGTACCACGCTTCGACTTTTGGCCAGCTTTTTCGAAAAACTGGCCACTGTGCAGCGCCACATAAATCCACATTTATTATTATGAAAATTTAAGAAACTTTAACATTTGTACTCAAAAATTTTAAGCTTTTTATTTCGAATTTTTAGAAAAATTTTGGGTATGCAGTTTTGTAGTTAATTAAAGTGCGAATTTCAACACGCTAGAAAATGGTGTTGATGTTTAATAATTTTTTGCTGGTGGTGCTAGGCGTTTTCTCCCATACCAACGAAATTGTCGAGCATATTTTATATGGAAGAAAATACACAACACCGTCATCAAAAAAAAATTATTAAAAATCGACGATATTTTCTAGCGTCTTGAAAGTTGCATTAAAATTTAATGAGCTAAAAACTGCATACCCAAAATTTTTCTAAAAATTCTTAATAAAAACAATACAATTTTCGGGTGCAAATGTTAACATTTGTTGAATTTCCATAATTTTTAGCCGAAGTTTGAAATGTAGATTTGTGTGGCGCTGGTAAGGTTAAGTGCTAGACTTTTGGGGAACTCCAAAGTGACGGGTGGGTCATTTTAACTCATTTTTGCTCAAACTTTTAGTAAATTCTCTTTAACCGTTGATTTGATAAGTGTCAAACTGTTAACACTTGAAATTAGATATCAGTTTAATACGAAATTGATAAAGTATAAAATTTAATTATATAATTTACAGAGAAATTAAATATTTTCCAAGCATGACGGGTAGAACAACGATGACATCCGTGTCTCTGAGTTCTCGGATTTGTTTCGCAATTTTAGACAAACTATAAATATTTCGTTAAAAGCGGCTTTCTCGAATGTAGTTAGTAGAATGTTAAGTACCATTTTATGCTTTAAGGGCATTGTTATATTTTAAAATGAAAACAAAACGTTATTTGTACTTGTGATGGGTGGGACACCATTTTGTGACCAGTGTTGCCGCGAATAATTTGTAGTGGTAGCCGAATTCTTTTAAAAAAGGGCTAAAAAAGTCGTTGTGGCTAAAAATGGTAGCTACAATTTTTTACTTACATATACATATATAAGTATACACGCAAACATTTTCAATAAGTAATGATATAGAAAAACAATGAACTCAGGAGAAAAAGCTAATATTTTATCCAACAAAAAACCTTTTTGTATAAAACGGTAAATATACGACACCAGCTTGCTGGCTCCATCATGTGATTGTACCATCAGGGTCGAAGCATATAACTTCCAGCATGCTGGTACAATATTTATTTCTTTAAAAATGAGGTCGAGGAAAGATCGAAATGATTGGAGCCGAAATTTCCTAATTTTTCTACCATTTTGTTAAACATAGTTTTTTTTTTTTTAATTCGCAACTGCAGTATCGTGAACTTAATCTTCCACAAACACGGCTTTGACTCATATAGTGCAAAAAATTCCGCCAAAATACTTTTTACTTAGAAAATTGAGCTAATTTCACCACTCACGACATGAGCATGCTGGTACAATCATAAAATATTCAAATAGTTTTTGAAGTCGCTCCCGCAGTTGGTACAATCACACCACAAGAACATACACGGTCAATCAAATTGATGGGCCATTTAACAAATTAAGCATATTAAGGGCCGTAAACTTATCTATTTTAAACTATAGTTAAATCGTTAATAGATAAGTTAACAGCCTTAACACTTTTACAATATGTATGTATAAAAACGTAAGGAACATACAATAAATATATGTATATACATACATCAGTCTTTCTTAGTTCAAAAATTCATCTCTTACATAAATGAAAAAAATGAGATAAAATTAAGCATATACAACTTTTTCATGCGAAGTATGAATAAATTCTCCAAAGGGCTAAAAAAGGGCCAGAGGCAATTTTAAATTTATGTGGCCAAAAAAACTATGTGGTAGCTAAATCTAGCCACCAAAGGGCTAAAACCCCAACACTGTTTGTGACGGGTGGGACGAGTCACCTTTGATGATGCATAGTTCGTGAGTAAAATGGACACTGCTGATTTGATGTGAATATTTATGAAATTTTTAATAGGAAGACCTCATTTAAAAATTGGGAGTCTTAAGAATTTGTATGTTACGTTAAAAAAATACACATTTTGCTGTGTGTGTGTTCTTTCTTTTTGGATAATTATTTTTTGCATTGCCACGTCTAGTAGATGAGGAATGCCTTGAAAACTTGATGCGAACTAAATAAAATAAAGAAAATAGTGAAAAATAAATGGATAAAAATCTATTGCTAAAGATTTATTCTACCTGTTATACTGTTTTTACAGATTTAAACAAAATTTATGTAATTTATTTTTTTTTTATCTTCGCTGGATTGACCCTTTTATAAAAGATATATAAACATTAAATAAACAAAAGAAAAATAGCGCAAACTAGTCTAAATGTTACTTGCTTAACCAGCTGACCACAAAGGTATACTACTCAGTGTTGCCAGAACTTTTTGGATGAACCGGCTAAATTGGCAAATAAAACCGGCTAAAAATGGCTAAAATGTTTCAACTAAATTTCACATGTTTTATTTAAATAAATCACGAGTAAAAAGACCATTTCTTGGAGAGAAGTTACAAATTCGCGCCGGAAAAAATTTTGCCAGCAAGAATTTGCAATTAGGAAAAAGATATGATTGTGGCACATGGGTGGATTTTTTGTCGACGATAATTTGAATAAACAAGTTCGTTAAATTTAAAAATTTACAAATTGGAGCGATTTTAAAATGAAAAATGTAAGTTAATACTTGTTTACTTAATTAATTTAGTTAATTCCAATGATTTGAAAGGTACTCGGAAAAAAACTATTTATTACTATTACTATCTGATATTTTGAGTAATAATTCTCGCTGGATTTTCGACGAACAAACCTATTATCTTCCCTACAAGGCCTTTTCAGACTGACCGATTCTCAATACACTCAAATAGAAACCAATACACATAAAAAACGCTGTAAAAATTTCCCTTCAATTTTAAGGCAGTAAAACAACGACCTTAAGTTAACATCAACTGAGGCCATATGTTGACAAGGGATGCAAAATCACAGTTACACAAAAGAACTGGTCAGATTTTTCAGAAATCCCTTCAATTCTGATGTAAAATATGATGCTAAAAGACTGCAGATCGCCCATTTAGATGACCGGAAGATGTCTCGTAGAATTCCCAGCGAGTTTTGCTTTACATAAAAATTTGTGCTCTATTATTTTCATTTTGACTCACTTCAGTGTTGGTTCCTTTCATTAAAGTTGGCATTCGGCTTTTGGAATTTAAATAAGTTCTCAGCAAAAAAGTTTGGGAGTGGGCAAAAATTATGTTTTTTAATTTAGGCAGAATTGAATATGCGCTATCTGGGAAGACAATATCTACATGTAATATTTATTCTGTTTGTTGGCACTATATCCAAACACAAACGCATCTTAAGAGTCTTAACAGTGAAACAATTTCTTATTTTCTAAGTTTGCGAATAAAACTTCACACTTAAAATTAAGACATTTATAACAATCATTTTATAAAGAAAATCCATTCTTCGTTTAAAATAATTTTAATAATAAGCGAAATCGGCCCAATTTCATACAATCCTGGCTGACATGAAAATTTTCTCCCCGATAAGGCTAGTAGCCATTTCTAACAGATTTTGGGTCGCTTAGTCAAAAATGGAAACATATATACATATTTGAAATTTAAGAAAACAAGGCAAATAGCAAAATCGGCTAAAAACGGCTATTTTTTTTTCTGCAAAACGGCTAACAAATCGGCTGCCGGCTAAATCGAAATTTCTCCGGCTGTTTGCTATCGCAACCGGCTAAATCTAGCCGGAAAGCGGTTAAAATGGCAACACTGATACTACTTAACATATAACAAATACATAATAACTATTTAAAAGCAAAAAACGTCACAAATGATATTGTGTATCTATCTACATGCATATCTAAATATATACTTACTTATCAAACTCATTAATGTGGTGTTTATGCAAATTGCTTTTGCACATCTAAGCTACGATTTTTAATATTTTATTGATTTTGATTTGCGTAACAAAACGCACATTTGTTTGTTAAATTTTCAAGCACTGCACAGTGCAACTTTTAGGACCCCAAATAAGCAAAAATGAAATCGGTGAATAAAAAATAAAAAAAAATAAAAATAATAATTATAATAATAATAGGAGTTATCAGTAGATACTTAAGTAATTGTACCTCACATTTGAAGTATTTTTTCCAGGTATGAGCTTTTAAAGTTACAAGAAGAGCTCACTTTTATAAAAAACGTGTGCACTTAGGGCTGCCAGATACCTCTGTTGCCAAACCGGGACACTTTAGGGAGGGTCTCTCGCTCCCTTCTGTTTCATTTCGACGTGCGAATGGATGTAGTGAAATTTTATTTTGACAGACAAAAACAAAAACATAAAAACATGAGATCATGAGATACAACGTACGCCAACAAAACGAAACAACTTATCACAACTAAAGCACAGAGAATTTTTCACAATGCATTAACCTTTTTTTATTCTTTGTAAAAATACAGCTTATACTAAATATATTAAAAAACATAAAAATCAAATATTTAAACATTGTGCTAAACTCGGGAAAATTCAATAAATTTGCATACATATTTGAAACATTCTAATCAGACTTTTTATAAAAATTTTTAAATGAAGTTTTGCAACCCATTAAATTTTAGTTGATTTTTGGTATTGTTTTTACTGAGAGTTTCTTCCATACAAACTATGTTCGAGAATTCTTTTTATATGGAAGACACTGTCAGCCAAAAAAAAATAAATGCTAAAAACCAACGAAATTTGCTGGCAAATTCAGACTTGCACTTTATTAATTGGCTTAAAAGCTACATTTTAAACATTTTTCTAAAAGATCTGATTAGAAATTGTGATCTGATGAAAGAGCCTCCGAGCCAATAATTTTGTACGGCACTGTACTTATAAGTACTCTAAGTTTCATGAAAGACAAAAACTTATGTATAAGATAACATTAAAATATCAGTCATATTTTTCGTTGCTGTGAACTTGTTTCAAAACTTCTGTATTTCCCTTAATATAATAGTAAAACTCTGTGCACGTCATTTTGAACGTATTTAGGTACATATACTAATCATCAACTATTGCTTGTGCAAAGTTCAACTATCT
>NW_023463469.1:0-13824 GCF_013731165.1 Rhagoletis pomonella | reverse complement strand
AAATTGTTGGGCATAAAACAACACAACAAGTCTGACGGCGATTTCGCATTTCATGTCACCGCGGCCACCTCTGTGTGCGACCTCCCAGGATTCGGATGAAAGTTGAAGAGGTTGAAGGCCTAGGTGACATGGATATACGTGCGGCATATTTTGCCGATATGACGTAGGGTTGCCTATTTACACGGAACTTAAATTTTAAGAAAACGTCATACATACCTTTCTTTAAAGTGCTGTGTCTTGGCACGTAGGTAGCTTATTAGCTGGGTTAACATATAGGATATTTTTTCTGAAAGGTGGACCAGATACCGATCGATTCCAAAAAATCTTATTTATGGCCCGATTTGCTTGAAATTCGATACCCGTCTTATAGATACGCGAAGAATAGAATCGAGTCATTGTTTTAAAGTTCGAAAGGTGTTTGAAGGCGGCGCAAACATGGGGTATTGTCTGTTTAACAATACTAATTCACGCACCTTTGCTTGATGGTCACTTATAATCATTTGTTAAACAGGAATAACTGATTTTGGGAAGTTTGAGTTCCTACCGCAATTAAGCAAAGGGTGATAGAACCTTCCACGTAGGCTTAAGTTAAAGCTAGAACTACAGACTACCATCCCTCAAAGTACTATTCCTGAATTTTTTCCTAATGGTCACCTATACTCATTTCCTTTTTGTCGTCAAAAATGGTGTAAAAATCAGTGTTAGCTGTTCAATAAATGACTACAGGTAACCTTAGGGTCAAGGTGCAGGAATGGTATTTTCAGGGATTGAAGTCACAAGTCCGAACCTTAATTTAAGCCTAAGTGAAAGATTCTTCCACCTTTTGTTTCATTGATGGAGCTTATCAAATATTCCAAAAGACGCGATTTTTTTGACACTTTCACCAAATTTTTCTCAAATCTGGAGCTGATGAAATCTTTATACTGACGGATTCTTAATCAGCACAAAAAAGCCCATCAAAAACAGCTTTAACATTTGCCGCATTAAAATCGGTGTTGCCCTGTGTTACTTACACTAATTATATAAAGAAAAGCTCCTTCTTTTTATAAGGGGTGATCTCGCGAACGGCTTTACCGATTTTTTGAAATTTTTGACACCTACTGCAGACTTTCGATATATTAAGGGAGCGCGGCATCACCCATACATATCGAATTTTTCATACCGTATATCTCTGGACGTATCTGTGGTAGTGTCCTGGAAATTGGTATAGACATTTTGGGGCTACTGGAAAAGGGGACGTGGCACTTTTCAAACATATTAAAACTTTTACCTATCTGTACAGTGTTTTTTTTCTTTTTCATAATAAATTTTTTTGTTAATTTTTTATAGAAATATAGTTTTTTTCCCATCAAATGGCACCAAATTTTGAGTATGCAGTTTTGTAGTTCACTCAATTTCAGTATCATAAAGTTCAAGTTTTTAATTGCTATAAGATGCCGTTGAATTTTGAAATTTGTTTTCGCTGATAAACGTTGCGCATTTTCTCAGTAACGTATGCGCGAGAGTTGTTTTGTATGGGAAAAAATGCCGAAGAGTGTCAGTATGTAAAAGACTTATTCTGGTGACTTGACTCCTCCTAAACGACCGAAACGATTTTAATGATAATTTTTAGTGGCGCTGGAGCCGAGTTATTCGGAGGCACCAGGGATCAAAGTCAAATTACTCCCGTTAAATCAACCATCAGAACCATTGCGGTCCTTGCTTTACAGTGACTAAACAGAATGTGGACCAATGATACTCACCAGTTAGAAATTGCCACCAACTATACTATACAGATTCAAGGAGGATTCACCATCGAGCCGCAAGGACTTCTTCCAAGTATAACGCTTTCGTCAGGTTATTTAAGACGGCAGTGGACGATATGCCTTCTGTCGACCACTAAACCAAACGTGAACGCGAATGTTTCAATAAAAAAATTAATTTTGGGCGGGATGAAGTTCGCCGGGTCTGCTAGTATTAAATAAATAATAATAATAATATTAATAATACAGTAGATTCGCGGAAAAGATAACTCGCGAAAGAGTTATTCGCTCGGCTAAGTTAACAACTTCAGTGTTCACGTACCTCTCTAAAAAGTTAACTTTTGGGTTACCTTTCCGAGCATATACATTTTTATAACCAACCATATGTTTGGCAACAAAAACAAGCCTGAGCTCAATTTGTTTACGGGTATTCCCCGAATTTCTTTTTGTCGTGAGCGTTTGAATTTGTGAGTTGCGTATTGTTTTTGTGTTTAAAAAATGTCAACAAAGAGGAAAAAGTTATCGCAAATCAGATTAAATCTCCATCAAAAAGCTGAGATTTATCGAGGATATTTGGCGCGTAAAATGGTAAAATTAAGCAATTATTCAGCAAAAATATGAATAATATTTAAAATACTTTAAAAACGTACCTAATTTACATGATTCAATACACACACCAATTACAAATTTTAGTTGGGTTTTTGTTCTCCAGACGCCACTATCCAATTTCTATGTAGAATTGCTCGGTATTTGCAATTTACCGTTATACAGCTTAAAACAAAAAAAAGGTTCTACTTAATCACGTATATCCTGCGGACCAATTTAACAATTTTTAAATGAGATACGTCGAATCAAAGCTAATAAAATTCGACATAAAACATTTGTACACCACTTTCCGATAGGACTGATAGTTTCTGACCAATTAATTAATCATTCCAGTTTTTTTATTTTTAAATTAAAAAATTAAAAGAAAATCAGACTTCAACAGAAGAAATATTTAAAAAATAACAGGTTCCGTGCCAAATTTTTACATTTGTGCAAAAGTCTGTTCTGTTAAACTCAAGTTACTAATGAAGGAAAGCGAGGGATAAATAAAGAAGCAATGAGCGGTCAAATGAAAATGCACAAAGATTTTTTTATTTTTTTTTCATTTTATTAGCTTCGATTTAACTTATCTCCTTTTAATATTGTTAAATTGGTTCGTAAGATATACGTGATTAAGTAGAACTACTATTTGTTTTAAACTCGAAAACGTATCCATAGAAAAAAAAAATTAACTCGATTTTCGGAATCACCGACCAATTCTACATAGAAATTGGATAGTGGCATCCATTGAAAATTTTTTGCTGTAAACCAGTGTAATTAAAGATTTGATCACTATTGACATTCGAGTTTTGACACCCCCTTACAACAGGTTACACACACATACATGGTGCCTTGCTAAAGGAGCCGATTTTGTCAAGAGGGAGCGATAAAACTGTTTTCTGAGCAAACCGTTTATTATTGAATCATGCGTATTTTATACATATATTTTTGGTATCGAGCCCTTGATAAGACAAAAGCTTTAAACGTAATTTATTATATTCAAATTAATTACTCATGTTTCAGCGAAAAGCCTTTAAAAACGTGCCTTATTTATATACATATGTACATTAGTGTTGCCAGATTTTTTCCAGCCATACGGGAAAAAACGCATAATTTGTCCCAAATATACGGGATTTACAAAAATTTATCGGGACAAATGAGAAATAAAGGATTGGCTTTAAAAGACCAACTACGAACCATATATCTACAAAGGTGATCAATTTCATCGAAGTAATGTTCAGATTAGTTTTAAGCTTATGATGAACTTCGTTTATTTCATGGCAACACTTTTTAATTTATACAAAAATATGTAGAACATAGACATATAAATGACCAAACCATAAAAAGAAATAAAAAGATACGGTGCGGTCAAAATAATAGCAGCACAATTTAAAATGAAGCTGTTGGCAACTTATCTTGATTTATTAATTGCTAATAATTTTCGTTTAAAATATAGGTCGATCTATATCAGATACCACATAAATAAAAGTTTTAAAGCTTGCACTAAGTTCACAAAATCTAATTAGACTTAAAAGAAAAAATCATCACAATTCAAATTTTTTATTAGATTTCCTAGAAAGGTTTTGAGTATGCAGTTTTATATCTCACTCAATTTTAGTATAACAAAGAACAAGTTCCCAGTCGCTAAAAATTACCATCGATTTTTTTTTGTGGAGGGTGTTGCGAATTTTCTGCCATATAACGCATGAACAAAACTGACTTTATGGAAATATGGAAATTCTTAAAAATCAACGGTGATTTTTAGACAAACTTCTCTTACAGAATTGCGTGCAATAATGCTTGCTAATCACCTACTCACAATAGCCGCGTTAAAGCATGACCATATTGAGTAGAAGTTTACAGGTTGAAATGAATAATGCAATTGTCGAAAATTCGGGAAAAATATTTTGATCTCAAGTCCTTGAAGAGATAATGCATTAAAATTTATTATATTGAATTTAAATATAGAGAAAACTTAACTCTACATTTTCATAAGCATTTTTTATATAATAGAATTTACTCCCAAGCGAAAGAGTAAACAGCCTAATTCTCAAATATTGAAACAAACAGCGATGTTTCTCCAGCTCTAATCTCAATCATAAAGAAAAGACGTAAGCAATTTTGGAGACGGTGGCGAGCACATATGAAGAAGCAAACAAGAAAACTCTACATATGGTGGTACAAAAAATAAATCCAAGCTTCTTTTTCGTATAATGTAGACTACGGCTTTGAAATAAATTTAGCGTGTTATTTCCTAAAAACTATGTATGCTTATTATTATATTCTTTTATACCCGAGCGCACTTGGGCTCAAGGGTATATTAACTTTGTGTGTATAACGGTTGTTTGTAACAGCCAAAACGAGTGGAGATAGATATGGACAAATGTATACATAATAGCTCAGAACGAAAAAGTAATCGATTAAGCCATGTCCGTCTGTCCGTGTACACGATAACTCGAGAAAAAATTGATATATCTCAACGAAATTTGGCATGTAGGTTTCCCTTTATACAAGGTAGGTTGGTATTGAAAATGGGCGAAATCGGACTGTAAGCATGCCCACTTCCCATATAACGGTATTTTCGAAAAATGGAAAAACTACGATATTTCAGTAAATATTAGATGCAAATTGTTGAAAATTAGTATGTGAATTAAAATTTTGATTTAAATGATTTAATATGCATTTTTGGAAAATGGGCGTGACCCACCTATGATGAAATGCCGTATATCAGTAGCCGCTTCAGCAATCTTTAACAAACTCGGTGCGAGCCCTGGGTAGGGACTAGCTAAGAAATCTGTTGAAACTATTAAAAATCGATCAATAATCACGCCCACCTTCCATATAATGGTAATTTAAAGAAACACGAAAACTGCGATAAATCAGTAAAGGCCCGTCCACATAAAACGTTGGTGTTGCAGTGGCGTTGGCGTCGCTTCAACACCTGACTATGAATACATGAATTTAAATGCAGCCGTCCACATAGCCAAAATTCGACAACGCTCACGCCAACACAAAGCAAAAATAAAAAATTATGTACAACAATTTTCCTTTTTAATCAAGTGCAGGCAAGAAATACCGTTTTTAATGCAATTATTAATATGAAATATTAATTTATCTGTCGTTAGTATGGTAATTTAGTGGCCCAAGCATTGCTGCCAAGCGTTCGTTGTAGCAAGCATACTTTTAACGTGCGTTCTGTCAAACCAACGCCAACGCCAAAGCCAACGCGAAAGTTCCATGTGGACCGGCCTTAATTACTGGAGCTAATTCACTTAAAATC
This sequence comes from Rhagoletis pomonella, assembly GCF_013731165.1. Lineage (NCBI taxonomy): Eukaryota > Metazoa > Arthropoda > Insecta > Diptera > Tephritidae > Rhagoletis > Rhagoletis pomonella. Next base: position 8,217 of record NW_023463469.1, on the reverse strand, counting down.
GATTATTGCAATAACCACTTAGCAGAAAATAAGAATATTAAAAATTTTTGGATAATGGGCGTGGCACCGCCCACTTATGACCACAAATGTGTGTCTCGATAACCGATTTATCAGTTTGTACCAAACTCGGTGCACTTAATAACCTTGGTACGGAGAAGCAATTCGTTGAAAATTATTTAAATAGTACAAAAATTACACCCCCCATTTAACGGTAAATTTCAGAAATACGAAAACTGCGATATTTCAATAACTGAGGACGCTATTCTACTCCAAGTTAACAGTTATAACAGTCTCTTAACAATAAATAATATAGACTTTTAGGAATTTGGCGTGCCCCGTCCTACTAGAAAGGTGTATCTCGATTGGCATAATTAACGAAATAAAAACCAAACTCATTAAAAATACAATAAAATGGAAAGGCACGACATAGACCACCACTCCCGAAGTTAACTTATAAAGAGAAGACACAGTATTACATCGACTCCGTAAATAATTAAAAACAGACAATAGTAATCACTTAGAAGAGGTACGAAATCTAGAAGAATATCAAACACTAATTTACGTAGTTGCAAGAACAATATGAGGCATTTCATGTCACCGCGGCCACCTCTGTGCGCGACCTCCCAGGATATTTTGCCGATATGACGTAGGGTTGCCTATTTACACGGAACTTAAATTTTAAGAAAACGTCATACATACCTTTCTTTAAAGTGCTGTGTCTTGGAAACCTTTTAACGAAACTTAATGAAAAAAATGTATTTCTTACGTCTTATTATGGGTTTTAAATGTAAAAAAAATAAGTAAACATAATCCTTTTTGATTTTTTTTATAGCGCTTTTAAATTGTTTATTTTTACATAAAACATTGTCTATAATGTCAACTTTAAGTACCCAAATGGGCGTAACGGGCTACTTATGCGTATGGACTCTAGATCGTCTAACGCCTGAGTAATATGATAAATAGACATTGAAATTTTATGAAATTGTAAGTTCACATGGGAAATCTGCTTACGACGGGATTAGAGGAAATTTTAAGAGACTAGCAGCTAGAGCAAGTCTTCAACTCCTGATGTTACAACAAATTCGTACACCCGAAGCACTCTACCAATGGGGTGCTGTATGTTTCCAATTGGATGCCTGTAAAAGATAACTGCAACTAGGGTGGCCAGATGCGCTGATTTGATCAGTACATGTGCTGATTTTTTTCTATTGTACTGATTTTTAAGAGCCCGAAATCAGTACGCCAAATGTACTGTTTTTTGAGTTTGTACTGATTTTGTACTGGTTTTTACATTTAATAAATACTTTTGTAAATTGGTGTAATTGACAATTACTTGAGGTTTACATGTTCAAAACAAGGGTTTTTGACAACTCATACGTGTGAGCAGATTGAAAGCATTAATTAAACTTGAACCATTATTAAAAAGGTGTCAGCTTGCAATTGCTTCGTTCCCTAGGATTTCGCAAAATAACAAACTGTTTGGATTCAACCCAACCCGATTTACAATCACGATTTGCAGGTTTTACAGGATTTACAGGAAAAGCTGGTTTTGCCATAAATAATCATATATTAAGTACACTGAGAAGATGACAATAAGAGATTATCTTTTGATTATAACTAATTATCCACTGAGAAATCGGCTGTCAGTATTTCAAACTTAAGACGACTACTGCTACGGTGCAATGAAGTTCTAAAAATTTGGAAAAGGTACAAACTACCGACTCTTGGATATGATATATGTAGCTTTACTTTGATTTTTGATGTTCGACCACCTGTAATTTTACTTGCACATACACATTTAACACTATTAAATTTAATTCGTACTCGAAAATTCGTTTAGCGATGATTCGGTAATATACCTTTTGGTCAACATTTTAATGTGAATGTTGTATTTAATAAGCACACCAACTAAATATGTTTTAAATTTGTAGCTTAAAATATGCAAACAGATTCTGACTCCAGCTCGTCTTCTACTGAAACTGAATGGGCTACAATTTTTTTTAAATTTTCTCAATTTTTATAAACTTTCTAGAAAGTTTGAGACTTCAACTCACATCTATTCTATAAAAGAAAAAATTATATTTTGATTTAAAGATTCGTTAAATAAGGATATGAAGTTCCCTAACTTAATGTTATTTAATCTTTTAAACTAGCTTAAAATAGGATTAAAGTAATTGACACGTAGTCATATTCGAAATAAAGTCCACTGAAATGTTAGTTGCAGTTATTTTTTACAGGTATCTCGTTGGAAACATACAGCACCCTATTGGTAGAGGGCCTCGGGTGTACGAATTTGTTGTAACATCAGGAGTTGAAGACTTACTCTAGCTGCTAGTCTCTTAAAATTTCCTTCAATCCCGTCGTAAGCACATTTCCCATGAGAACTTGCAACAAAGTTCAATCCTGCCAATTGCATGAAGGTATTTTCTGGTTTCAGACCCTTTAGTAGAGTTAATGTGATTTGTTCATATTATTTTTGTTTTTACACACCTTCCTCGTTTCAAAAATATACAATTTCATAAAATTTCGATGTATATTTATCATATTACTCGAGCGTTTGACGATCTAGAATCCATACGCACAAATAGCCCATTACGCCCATCTGGGTACTTAAAGTTGTCATTATGGACAATGTTTTTATGTAAAAATGCAAATTTTTAAAAATTCTAGAGTAAAAAAAATCAAAAAGAAAAGTATTTACGTATTTTTTTTTTTTGTGTTTTATACGTTGTACATTAATGTAAAACATGTACAATTCTTCTTCTTTTTTGGCGCTGTAACCGCCTAAGCGATTTTGGCCGAGTTCAGCGAAGCACGCCAGTCTTTCCATCGCAGTGGGGGCCTCCCTCTTCCTCTGCTACCACCAGCGGGTTCTTTCAGAGCTGGAGTGTCGGTGTCCATTCGCACGACATGACCAAGCCAGCGGAGCCGCTGTATTTTAATTCGCCGCACTATGTCCCTGTCGATGTAAAGCTCATACAGCTCATCGTTCCATCGTCTGCGGTACTCGCCATCGCCAACGCGTAAAGACCCGTATATCTTCCGCAAAATATTTCTTTTGAATACTCCTAGAGCCGCCTCATCGGATGTCGTCATTGTACGTGCTTCTGCGCCGTATAACTGCACGGGCATGATGAGTGTCTTCGTACGTCGAGAGAGGACTTTACTCCTGAATTGCCTACTCAGTCCAAAGTAGCACTTGTTGGCAAGAGTGATTCTACGTTGGATTTCAATGCTGACATTATTATCGGTGTTAATGCTGGTTCCCAAGTAAACGAAATTCTCTACTTTCTCGAAATTGTAACTGTCAACAGTGACGTGGGTGCCAAGGCGCGAATGTGCTGACTGTTTGTTTGATGACAGGAGATACTTCGTCTTGTCCTCGTTTACCACCACACCCATTCGCGCTGCTTCCCTCTCCAACCTGGAAAAGGCAGAACAGACTTCGCGGTTTTTGTTACCGATGATGTCGATGCCATCGGCATGAGCCAGCAATTGCACGCTCTTGTAGTAAATTGTTCCTGAGCGGTTCAGTTCTGCAGCTCTTATTATCTTCTCCAACATCAGATTAAGGAAGTCACATGAAAAGGAGTCTGAAACCCCGTTTTGTGTCGAACGGTTCGCAGAGGTCTTTCCCAATTCTGACGGAGCTGGTGGTATTGCTCAACGTAATTTTACACAGCCGAATGAGTTTTGAGGGGATGCCAAATTCAGACATAGCGGCGTATAGGCAACTCCTTTTAGTGCTGTCAAAAGCGGCTTTAAAGTCGACAAATAGGTGGTAAGTGCCGATCCTTTTCTCGCGAGTATTTTCCAATATTTGGCGTATTGTGAATACCTTGTCTATGATGGATTTTCCAGGTCTAAAGCCACACTGATAAGGCCTAATCAGTTCATTGACGGTGGTCTTCAGCCTTTCACACAATACGCTCGATAAGACCTTGTAACCTATGCTTAGAAGGCTGATCCCACGGTAGGTGGCGCGAATGGCGGGGTCACCTTTCTTGTGGTTTGGGCAGAGCACACTTAAATTCCAGTCGTCGGGCATGCGTTCATCTGACCATATTCTGCACAAGAGTTGATGCATGCACCTTATCAACTCCTCGCCGCCGGACTTGAATAGCTCAGCTGGCAGGCTTTGTTGTTTTTCAGCCGCGTTATTGCAATACGTACGTCGTCATAGTCAGGCGGTGGAACGTCGACTCTGTCATCATCGACTGCGGGCTCGGGTTCTTCTTCTCCACAACTTTCCGTGCTCCTACCATTTAGTAGGGCGGAAAAGTGTACCCTCCATAATTTAAGTACGCTCTGGATATCAGTTACTAGGTCGCCATTATTGTTCTTACAGAAGTGCGCCCCGGTCTTTAAACCTTCCGTAAGTCGCCTATCTCTCTGGTAAAATTTTCGGGCATTCCTCCTGTCGGCCAGCATTTCAAGCTCTTCGCACTCACGTATTTCGGCCTCTCTCTTCTTATTGCGACAAATACGTCTCTCTTCCCTCTTCAGATCCCTGGCGTGGCCCTGTAGGCGGCAACTTTTTCCTCTGCAGCTTCCTGACACTCCTCATCGTACCAGTTGCTCATTCGGGCTCGCTGAAATCCGACTACTTCTTCGGCGGCGGTACTTTATGAGCGGGAAATGTGGTTCCACTGCTCGCATATGTCGGTTTGTTGAAGAGTGCTCCCTGAGAGCAGGTGTGAAAGTCGAGTAGCGACGTTAAGCTTTCCTTGCATATTTGGGCGCACCTTTTTTGCTGCACAGAGGCGGGTGCGTATCTTGACTGCAACAAGATGGTGGTCCGAGTCGATATTTGGGCCTCGGAGTGTGCGTACGTCTAAAGCACTGGAAGCGTGCCTTCCGTCTATCCCAACATCATCGATTTGGTTTCTCGTTTTTCGATCCGGAGACAGCCACGTAGCTTGATGGATCTTTTTATGCTTGAACCTATTACTGCATACTACCATGTTTCGGGCCCCGGCGAAGTCGATCAGCCTCAATCCGTTCCCGGTCGTTTCGTCGCGGAGGCTGAATTTTCCGACGGTGGTTCCAAAGATCCCTTCCTTGCCCAACCTGGCATTGAAGTCGCCAAGCACAATTTTGATATCTTGACGGGGGCAGCGCTCGTACGTGCGCTCCAAGCGCTCATAGAAGAGATCCTTGGATGCCTCATTCTTCTCTTCCGTCGGGGCATGTGCGCAGATGTTGAAGAATCTCGCTTTGATGCGGATTGTGGCTAGACGCTCATCCACCGGGGTGAACGACAGTACTCGGCGACGGAGTCTCTCTCCCACCACAACTCCAAATCCGAATTTGCGCTCGTTTACATGGCAGCTGTAGTAGACGTCGCAAGGCCCCAGACATTGTTTTCCGTGCCCCGACCAACGCATTTCTTGGATGGCGGTGATGTACAATTAAAGCTCACAATAAGACGTAAGAAATACATTTTCTTTTGATTAAGTTTCGTTAAAAGTAACTACTTAATAATTAAAAATCGTTCTTATATTTACATGGGTATTTCATTGTAAGTAAGAAAAGTAACATTTTTCAATAACTAAAATTTAATTCATTCCTACATGCACATTTAATGAAAATAAAAACAGACTTCAGATAATAACATATGTGCCTATGTACATATTGCTCATTTACTTTAATACTTCATAACTGGGTGAAAATTTCTCAACTGGACCTCGGATTTTGGATGTATTCGGATCGTTGCTAGCTGAGGAAGCTATCACTAAATTCTATAAATTCTATATAAAAAATATGCTTATTTACTTAAAACACTATCAACTTAACAAAAAAATACTTTTAATATATATAAAGATATAATTTATAAGGCCATAAAATAACAAAAAAACAAATAACTTAAGGTCGAGCACACCTAAAAGTTAAACATTCTAATAATAGAAATATTAACGAAAACCAACAACCACATGATCAAATGAATTGCAGCGGAATAGCTGCGCTTGTTTGTAGTTGGCTTAGTAAAGTGAAATAGTGGAAATAAGCAACAAGAATTAGCAAGGCAAACTTAGCACAGTGTGTAGGCAACTGGCTGAGTCAGTGGTGATCGTCGGTTCGAACCCTACTGAAAGATGTCTGATGAGGAAATGTGGTTTTCCGAAATAGCTATAACTTGTACCATTTTTTCAAATTATTGTTGCTTTGTAGTGACTTTCGTCAAAAGTAAGTAAACGTGGAAACAATAACCAAACGATAAGCCAAACAGACATATGACCGTTCTGCGGTCATAAACCCTTTAACGTTCATTCTTTTATTGCATTTCATTGCAGCGTATGCGATGACATATGATCACAAGACAAACCCAAGTGGAAGGTCCAAAAGCAATTGAAACCAAAATAGTTTGACACATTTACAAAATGTGTTAGTCATCGATTGGATATTGTTTTCAACGCTATATAAGTAGAAGTAAGTTCATAAGTAGTTCAGTTACTGAAAATCATTCAATAAACACTGTTGATTTTAAAACCTAATAAAACATAAACACTTTTCATTTTAATAAATCTAACTTGCTCTTTGGCACTCACCCATAGTGACAAGACAAGATTAGATTGGATAGGCGGCTCTGTCCACAGCACAATCTATATAAGGCTAAGCACTTGATGGCAAAGTAAGGCCATCTATTTCATGGCGATCCTGCCCATACGTATCAGGAAAATAGGTGACACTTCAGCACCAACTCCACAACCCAGGCCGATAACCGTAGAGGAGTATAAGAGACGCCAGGCCCGTGCACAGGAAGAAAAACTAACGAGGATACCTGTGCTACCAAAACCAAAACACAAGCGTGCCGGCAAGGTGGTTGCACTGAGGAAGAAGCTGGTGGTACTCCACGCCAAGGTCTCCCAAGCAGAAGAAGCAGTTAATCCTCCGCCATGGGACGTGGTCCAAGATTGGCAAAACCAAATAACGAGTATTAAGGCAAAACTCAAATAAAAATAAAAAAAATGCAAAATTGTTAATAAAAAAACACAAGAATGTACACTCACACACACAAATAAAACTTAAAATGAAATAATAAAAATTAAGCATTAAGTTTTATCATATTTTGCATATCCCTTGAAAGTTGTATTAAACAACAAAATAACTGTTATAACAAAGACATTATTTAAAAACATTAAACTATGGCAAAAAAAAAATTTTAACTAAGAAAATATCATGATTAGTCTATGACTACCTTGAAAAAATATATACATAATGTCTTGGTGGAAGAAAGCATTTAGTGCAATACTAATAGCCGTGTCTGGTTACGAGCTTGGAAAAGACAGACAAGGTGAAAAAATAGAAAAGTTAGCCGAAAAAATTAACCAGCATAATGAACCAATTTTAAACCACAACGAATCAGGAGTGAATATTACACACATTATTATTATTGCCATGTTGTTAACAATCACAGTTCTGTACTCATTAATAAAAAGTTATTTTAAATACAAACACAATAAAATAACGGCTACAACGCCAAGGATTTAAAAAGTAGCAAACTTTATGTCGATTTTGCAAAACCCATAAATGACAAGTCCTGTCACGTGGAGGGACATAACAGATAAACTCAGAAACATTAAGGCAGAATTTGATAGATCATACAAATGCCTGAATAGGACACCAGTACCCTCCAACCACACTCAAATGAAACATTTAAGAACGCTGGTTTATCAGCATAATACGATCACAGGCCTCAGCAAGACAGTCTACCCATTCCTAAGCACCAATCACCAGGAAGAATTCATAAAATTTTTTTCCTCAATCAAAACAAAACTGGAAGCAATTTTCAAACATTTAGAATATAGGGACAAAGTACCGGAAGAGATAAACAAATTCCTAATAATCAAGTTCCAAGATACAGGGGGAGAAACATCAGACGAAGAGGTAGGAAAAACTAACACAATGACCACTATGACTCCTGTAGAATTTATAAATTTGGCTGTTGCCAGAGTTTGATGGCAAAGCTGAAAATTTGACCAAATTCATTAATGCACTCGACATACTAGATTCGATCAAAGGAGATAACGGAAGCATTGCAGTTTCATTAATCAAGACCAAACTCAACCAAACAGCGAGCAGGTTATTGACGAATGAATCAAAAATCGGGGCAATAAAAAGCACACTGACCGCTAACGTGAAACACGAGTCCTCACAAAGTATTGCAGTGAAATTGTTGGGCATAAAACAACACAACAAGTCTGACGGCGATTTCGC
>NW_023463468.1:0-13828 GCF_013731165.1 Rhagoletis pomonella | reverse complement strand
TAATCCTGAGATAACTGCAAACCATCTTCGTAGTTCAATGCGGTCTCATATTCGTCCATTGTAGGTGTCCATTCTTGATCATACCCTTGTTGCTGTACTTCCTCTTGTTCCGGTTCACTTTCAATATGAAAGTTCCTTTGGGCCTTGTATGGTATCTGGTGAAAAGTATTGGATGGTCTTTTCTCCCCTGGTTTGCTCGGTCTTGGTCTGTTCATGTAGTTAATTGCCTTATAATGTATGGAACGATCGACATCCATGGGTTCCGGTTTCGGTAATGGCTTTGGAGCCACTGGGCGAGAAGGCGTTAAGGTATTTTTAATTTGAGGGAATGGTTGACCTGGCGGTTGGCCGAATGTGGGGTAGGATTGAGAAAGTTGTTGCGTATTCCAACCAAATTGAGCAGGTGGGAACCTTTGTTGGTATTGTGTCATATTTCTAGGTGGTAGGGGTGGAGGGGTTAGTTGTGAATAATATGATCCGGGAATATTGTAGGACGCTCCGGTATTTAAAAGCGTATTCTTTTGTGCATTTAATTTTAAAGGAGCTAAAACTACTTGTCTATTTAACCCATTGTGAGGTGAAAAATTTTGCTGATTCTCAAGGATTTCACAAATATGAAGTGTGTGGGAGGTCCTTTGGTTCTTTCACTGCTAGAAGCCTTGGCATATCGCCGTTTAGTCCATTTATGAAATCGTCTCTAGCTTTTTCTCTATACATGTAAGTCAGGACTCTAATAGCTTCCGGACTTTCCTCCATGCAGGATATTTTGTTCAATATCAGGGAGAGGTGTGAATAGACTCGTTGATAAAAATCCCTAATCGATGGTTCAGGACCAGGCTGCATAGCTGGTACTCTAGAGTTTTTAAGTCTCGTTTATCGGCATAGTGCCAAGTTAAACAAGAGCGAAAGGCCGTCCAATTCAGTGAGATATTGTACGATTCTAACACTTCGTCTGCATGACCTACGATTTTGTTCCTTACTGCCATAAGTATACCGAAGTATTTTGGTGTTCCCTGATGCTGTCTATAGTACTCTAATAGCCTCTCTACACTTTTTTCCATGAACTAAATTCACTCAGGTTTCCTGAAAATTCACGGATAGTCCTGGCTATCTCTGGAACACGGTCGAAATCCGTGCTTCCTTGAGCAACTACAGGCTCATCACTCGAATTGAGAAATTCGTGGTTTGGATTCACTATATCATTTACTAGTTTCTGTCCCTCACTCTGAAAAACTGTTCGGACTATCCTGCGGATAGTCTCTTCTAGTCCTGTCATAGCACTGGTCTGGAGGGTCAGGAAACTGACGGTATGTTAGCCTCAGACATTTTGATTGTCAAGTTATTCACACTTTAATTATTATTTTTTGTTTATAATCCGTTAAGTTGTTTTTTATAGCTATGTTATTTAAGAAATTTCACAAAAATTTTAATTTCATAAAAATTACTATTTGATTTTTTGTCACATAAACTAATTTATTGTGAATATTATAAATATTTTTTCCAACGAAATTCCCTTCGTAGTACTCAAACAAAAGTGCTGTGCGCAAAGTGTAAAGAGTTTTATCACTTGCATTGTGTTGGTCTTAAGCCAGCTGATCTCGAATTTCTGACATCTTCCGCTAAGCCGTTCTTTTGTAACGATTGTATGGATGAGCGCCGCTTTTCTAGTCGCTCGCCTCCGCCCTCTGCTGGTCTGAAAGAGATCTTTGCCGCTCAATCTGGAGTCAATTCTAAAGGCCTGATTATGCATACTTCGCGTAACTTCGCAGAACCTTTTGTACCAGTGCAATAGAAATGTAACTTAAGAAAATGTGAAGCAAAATCTAAACTCAACAGATTGCTAAATTTATAAAAGTTCTGCTAATTTATGAGTAATGGAATACATACAAAATATGTACATACGAAATTACAGTTTGAAGTTTATGCAAAGTTGCGCGAAGTATGCATAAGTAGACCATAACTTTATTAACTCTTACAATCACAAAATGGTTGAAAATTCTAAAGAACAATCTGATATACAAGTTACATGGCATACTGTTGTAAAAGAACCACAGTATACCAGTAGAAAAGGTTTTTGTTTTTGTAGCTGTTTCGTGGTGAAAGTCCTTTATGGGGGCCAAATTTCCCCACAAGAAATTGAGCGCATGGTTGCTTTTGCATTCCAAAAGAACGAATATTAGAAAACATTAAAAAAAGTCTGAGATAATACAATTATATTCTACTAGAAATAAACTCGATAGTGTGCGCTAATTAGATAATGTGATAATCATGTTTAAAAACTCTTTTCAAGTCTTATTTTTCAGAAAATAATTGAGCGCTTATGTTGTTTACCAAGAAAATACACCCCTGTTGGTTTTTATTTCTGTATCGCATCGCGGTGAGTTTCTATTTCTTGGTAATTCGGTTTGTGAAATGGTAAACAAATTATTGAAATTGATTTGATGTGTTTAACATTTGATTAATGCAATTTTCTGTCTTTTCAGACTATTAATTACAAGCACAGCATCATCAACGGTGATTGCAAGAACTACTGCAATCCCTGCGGTTTTTCCTCTTGGTAAATGCGTTCTGGTCGTGACCAAGGGTGGTCTCTCAATCGGCCGGGAATAAGGTTAGTCATTTTCAATTTTATATCTTTGTTCATCGACTTTATATGACATGTCATCATTGCAGGCTATTGTTGCAGAACAAAACGCCACAACCACTGATGTGGTAAATATGTAATGATTTCGATAGCTGAACTAACGCCATCTCCTGGGCATTCCCACATGCCGACAATAGCTATTATATCACGTGTGAATGCAACTGCGGCTAAATTTGGCAATTTTGTCATTGGCAAAAACACTAAGGGCTGCTGGCACATAGAGGTTATAAAGTTTTTGGAATCGATAAACTTACTCGAAGAAGACGATGGTCGAAAACATATGATGAAACATCTTCTGGCATGCCTTTGACAATCGTTATGTCAGACGGAGGCTTCACATACGATATTTCACACATGCCTGGAATTCGTTAGCGGACAGAGCACACATTTACAAAATATTTATCGTTCTGCAGAACGTGCATGCATATTCGATTCCGATTTTATGGGTCGATTACGGAGGACAACCGAACTTCAGTTGGTTGGCCAGTGGCTGAAATGGTATTACCGATGGCAACTAGCAACTGAAAGCTGGTAACTGAGTTGCTATATAGGCACGAACTAAGCAAGGCTGCCATAGAATCCATCGTAGTCCGATTTTTCGTGAAATCTACGAAAATGCTATTAAATTCGAGTAGCTACGAACGCAGTGCTTGCTTTCAATACACACGTTCATAGCAGTTCAGATTCAGTGATCGCTTTTTTGTAGATTTTATGAAAAATCGGACTACGTTGGATTCCGCCTCCAATATATTTTCTCCTTTGACAAGATGTTGGAGAATCGCGGCAGCACAGCCCTATACCTACTCTATGCTCTTACGCGCTAAATTTCTCGCACCTAGCTAAAGTGCTTGACAAAGGCAGAAGGCATATCTTCAACATTATAACTTAAAGTAAAAGAGTTTAAGATATGCAATAAAAGAATACAAAAGAACCAAAACATCTCAAAACTATTAAACATAAAAAATTGCACAAATAAAATTCATAATTTAAAATAAAATAAAATATCGCTATTGTTTTTTATATATACATACATATTTACAAAACGAATCTTAAAGCACCCCCAGTAAGTCCTAAACATATAAATGACTAATAAGAAAAATAATAAAAAACAGTAATGTGAACAAGTATGTCGAGAAATCTCTAAATAGTAGCGAAACTGTATCTGAATAATAACAAGTAATTTTGAGCAAAAAATACAACCGACTTTAATGCTCATTCAGGTCGTTCTGGTTACGTAGATCCGACTGTCCTCCCTTTTTTTAAAATCGTTAAAAAAATGAATACGTATTCTACAGAAATCAATATACATATTTAAGGATTATAAGTAAAAATAAACAAAGGAAAACTTGTTCGTGATATCTCGACCAAAGTGTATCCATGATACAAAAATCTGAAGGTAAAACCGCTGAGAGGCAGCCTGAACATTTTTGAAGTTTGCTAACATTACCAAAATGTTTTCAAATTTCCAATCTCACAAATAAATTCTCATTTTCAGTCTCAAATAAATGAAATTTTCAATATTTTCATCTATTTGCTTTTTGTTTTACTTTTATTTGGCATTTGAGTTGCTCTCAAAATTTCAATTTTATAAAATAGACAAACTTCAAAAAATAAATGATGGCCGACGAATTGAGCAAGCGGTTTTACCTTTAAATATTTGTATCATGGGTGTATTAAACAAGGTGTTATTGACAACTCAGTGCGGCTCTCTTAAGATACTGTAATGAAAAAAAATAATATACTTCCTCTGTAAATATTTTATGAAGTGTCCAAAATTTGCTCCGAGTGCGTTCACTGTTGATAATTTGATTTAAATAGTTTGTCATACAATTAATACTATAGTTTGCTCGGAGTTAATATATTCTTCAGTAATTAATTATATTATATTAAAACATAATGGCTTTATTCATAAAAAGTAAAGTAGGTTTAAAGAGCTTTCAAAGTGACGTTTCCATATATTTTTCAGTTTACAAACCTGTTTTAAAGCTACTTTATTTTTTATTGAATAAGGCCATAAGCTTATAAGAAATTATTTAGTCTTAACATGCATATTTTATATCGTGTTCCAAAATTCGCTCCGAGCGCGTTCACTATTGATCTTTTGATTCAAATATTGTTTGTCAAGCATTCAGTAGTGAAGTTTGATCGGAGTTTATATATTCTTCAGTAATTAATCATATTACATTGAAATATAAACGTATAATATGGTAGAAAGTTAGAAAATAATTAGTCTTAATATGCATAATTCGCTCCGTGCTCCAAAATTCACTCCGAGTGCGTTCACTATTGATCATTTGATTTAAATAATTATTTGTCAAGCATTCAGTACTATAGTTTGATCGGAATTTATATATTCTTAAATAATTGATCACATTTTATTAAAATATAAACCTTAAATAGGGTACAAATTGTGAAATTATTTGGCTTTAACATGTATAGTCGGCCAGAGACAATTGCAGAAAACTGCAACTACTCGTGAAAACTTACAATAAAAGCAATGTAGATGAAGGTAATAAATTTTATTATTAAAATTAGATCCATATATAACACATTTTACATCATTTATTTGAAGTAAATCGGAATATATTTTTACATATAAGATAGTTTCCATTTAACTCATAAGGTACATATTTCACAACAAATATTTTTAAGATCATTTCGAATTGCAAAAATTGCGCTAATTAGTTGGATTGAAGTATAAAATATTTTATTACGTTCATGTTTACTTATAAAGGGCATAACAATATTTCTCTCGCTATTTATCCGATGTTAAAATTTTTCACCACATTATTTTGCTGCGCAGCACCCTAAATGCGGCAAAACAGTTGCTCGTAACCCTCAAGTCCTTTATGGGGACCAAATTAACAGCCACAATAACAAAAACCTTTTCTACTGGTATACTGTGATATCAACACTAACATCGGAAATAAAAAATCTTCGTAGCATTGTTGTTGCCTTTAATAAAGCGGATCCAACTAAACATATTGGTGCCGCTGGTACAGCTAGTCAGCCTCACGATTGAGAGAAATAGAGATTGCGCCAATCGCGGTACCGCTAATCCGCTCTTTGTGATTTTGACAGAATGAGCTGTGTGCGTGACGTCATCTTCGTGCAATTGTTGAATGTGAGCATACGAAAAAACCAAATAACAATTTTATTATTTGTGCGTTAATATTTCTGCGTGCTTTTAAACAATTATTGAGACATTAAAAAGCAAAATGAAGTGTGCAGTGGCAAAGTGTAATAGCGAAAACAAAAAGGAAAGCGTGCTATATAAGTTTTTTTTTTCGTTTCCTATGGACGCAAACCTGGCGAAAAAGTGGAAGCAGTTCTGCCGGCGAGGACATGCATTAAACACCAAATCGAGCTTTGTGCTATGGGTGTGAGCTATGAGCTTCTACATGGAACTATGTTGGTCTTTCCTTGGTGAATTGTAGTACGTATATTTCCATGGTTAATGTAGACAGTTGCTGGTTTAGTTTGCTGGCAATGGCATACATACAAAAGCAGTTTATACAGTTAATAGATACATGAACTTCACTACCTACTAATTTTTGTTAGTACCTGATTCTTTTAGTGCTGGTATGAGGTAATGCACCAGTGGATAAGGTCGCCAGGCGCTAATTCAAGCGGCATCTTACCGCGCTGTTTCGTACCTAATACAAAACAGTGCCCAAATTATTATACATTTAAAAGTTCAGCTTAAATCATGTTTTACTGACAAAGAATATCTGCTTCCAAAGAAGCCACACTCTTGCATCCTCTCGGAAATGGTACAAAAGTCATCAAATAAAAGCTGTGGAGTCAACAGCTGTGGAGTTTATGGTGGTTGGCTACCGTCCACAAATATAAATATGCACTCTGCATGGCTTTTTAAAATGGCAAGTCCAAAAATTCACTTTGCTGCTCACCTTCCTTTTGGTCTACATGAAATTGAAAACACTGTTAATACATCAATTTTTTCATGTGCTAAAAATCGTACTTATCTAAAGGACTACATGTCCAAAATTATTGCTACGTGTTCCTAATTAATCAATCTTTGTATATTTATTGATTCCTGCAAAGTTGGGCCAAGTAGTATTAAAATCAACACATTTTTCTGCATTGTTTACATATTTTTATATGCGTTTTGGCATTTCTCTCTCGCAATTGCACAAAGATGACGTCACGCAAAAATTACGCTCAAAAATCCTCTCTCATTGGCGCAATCTTGTATTCTATCATTCTTGAGTCAGCCTACTGTGAGTACTTCTCTCTCATCTTCTACACCATACTCTCTGTCCACCTCTATGTATGGCTTTTCGCCTGCTGCTTCTAATTCTTTTGCTGCTGACTGCTCTGCGCCGCCGTCAGCAGTGCCTTATGCTTGAAACACAATACCCGGCGAACGGCAAATTTCGCCCAGCAGAGCGATGCCGACGACCAACTTTCGCCCAGCTAATTCGCTTACTGAAACACAAATAGAGCGGTATCGAGCGGTTCGAATGCTGTCAGCTGATAAGGTGACCATATTTCAAGAAGGAAGCTTTTACAACGAAGAGGGAAAATACCAGCAAGAAGAAGTTTAAAATATAGAAATAGTCTTTAAATATAACTACTAGTAAACTTACGTTTTACTAGATTAATCTCAGGTAGCAAAATATAAGGTATATTATCTTACTTTTAAACAAAAATTACGATAACTATTAAAGTATGGTCATCATGGCCTTTTTTCGTCGTTGCCGTTGACCGCGGCGATAGAAATAAATCTATCGTCGCGAACAGTCGTCGAGCAAACTTCGCCGTTTGCTTTGGTTGTGCGTGTTCTCATATAAATCAGTGTGTTTTAATTATCTCGGCGAACATTCGCGACGAAAAATTTGCCGTTCGCCGGTGTTGTGCTTCAGCTTTTATGCTTCTGAGAATGCAGAAAGCGTGCGGACAAACACGAGTGTTACTTTTGATGTACCCGTATCGCGTCAGATGGCTGCGCCGCAATCTACTCAAACTGCCATAGCTAATACTGCACACTCAAGTACAGCGATATTATAACCACCCTGGTGCTGCTGCAAAAAAGCCAGTTTCGTTGCCGATTGCTTCTACTCCATCTAACGAGCACCAAAACTCTGAGTGGAAACTCGTAACAAAAAGAAATCGCAATAAGTTAAAGCAACCTTTAGTCATTGGTTCCAATAATAGTTGCGTTCCCTTACTCGCAAGAAGTTGCAAGAATTTACAGGAATTTACCAGAAAGCGTTCCCGTACTCGGTTCTCAGGCTTCTTTTGCCTTTTGACAGTTTCACAGGTTTTAACCCAGAAACGTTGGGGATCGCAACTAATAACATTGAACTGTGTGTCGTTTCGGAGATGAAGTGGGTACATATTTCCTCCTTCTCGCCTAGTGTGACGGTCGCTGATATTGTAGCTTATGTGTCGAAACATGCAGTTATTAATGAAAAGTATCTGGCTTGCTATATGCTTATCAAGAGGCGTACCTGGCTGGATGATCTTAAAAAAGTCAATTTGAAATTGGGTGTATCAGAAGACTTCTATGAAAAGGTTTTAAACGCCAACATTTAGCCTACCTACCAATGTGAAGGTTCGACCGTTCCGTTTTTCCCCCAAAGACGGGACAGACCTGAGAGAACCATAGAGGATTCTGTTTCAGTTGATGCTCGTGCCAAAAATCTTAAAATCTATTTCCAGAATGTTTCTTTCACACCTAGATTACGATATTTTCGTTCTTATTGTGGCCTAGCTAAATGAGGGTTTCCATGACAACGAGTTCTTCGACCCGAACATCTACTATGTCTATCGCAAAGACCGAGATCCCGTGAAAACTGGACTCTCCAGAGGTGGAGGAGTTCTTATTGCCGTTCGACGGAAGTACCGCTCAACACTTTCGCCCCTCGAAAATGTAGACTCCCTACTGAACCAACTGTGTGTTGCTGTATATGGTACCTCAAAACTTTTTATTTGTGCCTCCTATGTTCCTCCCTCTAATGCTGATTCACTCTATAAAGCTCATTTGGATAATATTTTAGATTTAGTGTCAAAATGTACTAGTGATAATTTTTGTGTTCTAGGTGATTTCAACCTCTGTAATATTGAGTGGGCGTATATGGATGCAAGTTTTGCCCTATTTCCCAGAGCAATTACTAGTTTTTCGAAGTCATATATAGTTGACAGTCTGTTAAGCATTAATCTTACTCAGATAAATTATTTTGTAAATAAGCTTTCTAAAATTTTAGATCTTATCTTATCTTATAAGTGAAAGTATTAGTTTTTCATTGCAAGAATGCTTCGACCCCTTATCGGGCCCCGGTCTACATTATGGTCCACTGGTACTACAGCTAGAATTTTACCATTTTAAAGCTATTCGTGAAGTCAACCACTTTACTAGTTTTTTTTATAATAATTGCAACTTTGAAGTAATCAATAGTGAAATTTCTCAGCTAGACTGGGACTCGTTATTTGTCGGAGTCGAAGTTGGCGAATGTTTTAATACTTTTAAACACAACGAAAGCTGCTTTAAGATACCGTGGTATACGAAAGAGTTAAACAAAATCAAGAATTTGAGAAACAGGTTTTTTAAAAAATTTAAGCTGTCGAGCTCCTTACATCATAAAGATAGATACATTAGACTGGGTCGAAAAAAAAAGTTGCTAATGTCCGCCCCTAAATTTAAAGATTATGTTGAGAGGGTTCTGGAAAAATTTTTTTTTTTTTTTTTTAACCCTCCGAAATACAGCTGAAATGGTTTTTTCGTTGTAACTTGGTTATTTGACGGCCGATTTTTAAAATTGATATGTCATTATTTTTGTCTTGAGAAGCTTCACTTTTCGTTCTTATGTCTTTTTAAGCTTTGAAGTCGCGTTCGCATGATAAGGGCAGAAACAAAATTTTACCCCCCCTAAAGTATATTTTTTTCCTTACCAAACGAAAGTACTTAAAAATTCAAGAAAATGTTGCCTTCAAACTATATTACTAAAATAATAAACAAAGGAGTTATAGCACTTTTAATATCACAGGTCAACACGAGTTTCAGATGTAAGTATAATAACACAGTACAACAAAAATTGATTTTTTTTATGCAACAGACTAACCTAAATTTAAGGATTATGTTGAGAGGATTTCGAAATTTTTATTTTATTTTTTTTTTAACCCTTCGAAATACAGCCGAAAAGGTTTTTTCGTTGAAAGTTGGGTATTTGACGGCCGATTTTTAAAATTAACATGTCATCACATTTCCTTTTAAGCTATGAAGTCGTTTACCCATGGTTAGGTCAGCTAACAAAATTCGCCCCCACAAATTCCTCCAACAGTTTTCTTAGTTGGAAATTTAATCTCACTGCTTTCGTACCAATTTAGGTACATTTTTGCTACGATTTTTCCCAAATTCATACTCTTTGTTTTCGTCGCATCAGCAACCCGGGGAGTGCAAAACTGACGCTGTCAATAGCGAGCTAACCTCTTGTAATTTAATCATGCCAATAAATTTTATAAATTGTGGAAGTCAAAGTAAATAAGTGAGTCAAACCTGTTGTTTCGTATTGATAATAATAATTTATAATTAATACCATAAATTGTGCTGGTGAAATAAAATTAAAAAGTGACTTAACAGTGTGTGCAATTTAAAAATGGCTTTCGTTAAGCGCGATATTGATATTAAAATGTTACCTACGAAACGTGGTGTTATTGAATATTTTTTGTTCCTTAAATATTACGGCTCTGCAAGTGTTCCAAAAAATCGAAGTCTCAATGAATATTTGCCAATAGTTATGAACACAATTTCAAAGTTGTGGCAGCAGGCAAACATCCCTATAGTTACAAGAACTACACTCCGGAGAAACATTGAAAGCCTCCTTCAAAGTTATTACAATGTAAAAAAACATCCTTATGAATATAATGATCAGGAATGGAATAAAATATTGTTAATTTCAAAGTGTAAGTGCATTATGGACTTAAATCGACAATGTGATTGCCCTAGTGCAAGTAGAGTTCCAACCGCGGTAAATGACTTTCTTTATGATCAATGCGGGCCAAGGCTTTTGTCATTAGATAGTGGGCTTGATCATACTAGAACTGACAATTGCTCGCTAGAATGTAATGTTGAAAATCACACTGAAACCGCTGCAAGTTCGATTGGTTATGTGCCTAGCTCAAGTGAAGACAATGAAGCAAGTGAAGAAGTCACACAAAGTTTAAAAGTATCTGTGATGGTACAGCTGTCAATACTGGATATAAAATTGGAGTAAATGCACAAATGGAACGTTATTTACAAAGGCCCTTGCAGTGGAATGTGTGTTTGTTACATTTCAACGAGTTGCCTCTAAAAAAGTTGTTAACGCATTATATTGGCAAGCAGAAAGGACCTGGTGTTTGGCCAGGGGTGTTGGGGTCTGAAATTATGACTTGCACCAAATACCCGGTAGGTTGTCCACACTATAATAGTTAATGTTATAAACAAAAACATATATTTTCCTTATCAGGTTGTAAGTGGTTTTGAGGCTATTGCTATGGGAGTTATTCCTGAAAATATTGGCTCTTGGGAATTACGCAATGATCAGCGTTATTTATTTGATATGGTTTTGGCAGTAAATAATGGTGAATGCGATGAATATCTCGCTAGTAAGAGCCCCGGTCCCGTCAGTACAGCTCGGTGGCTTACAACAGCTTCCAGGTTACTTCGGGTATATGTTTCCAAAGAAAGCCCGTCAGCGGAGTTGCGAAACATGGTAGAGTTTGTTGTGAAAGTTTATGCACCATTCTGGTTTCTTGTGAAGAGCCAGCCACAAGCAATTCATGGAAGTAGACACGTTTTTAAGTATATTTGCTGGATACGCGAACTATCAAATGCTGTTCAAGCCATTATACGTTCAGCTATAGAAAATAATGCATATTATTTTCACCCAGAAAATATATTATTAGCCATGATAACCGACGCTGATCCAGAGATACGTAATGATGGGTACGAAAAAATCAAAACAGCACGTCAATATCCACCAGCAGGGCTTCGCGTGTTCAAGGTCCCAAAGCGTGGCGTAATAAACTTTGAAAGTAAGTCGTATGTCAGCATGATCGATTGGAGTCAGTTTAAGATTACGGAACCCCCTTGTGTGCAGTTCTACCCAGATAGTGAACTTACAATGTTTCAATTTTCGGAAAATGAAGTGATAAATATCCCAGGTAAATATCTTCAAACTAAAAACTTCACGGGTCTTATAGTACTTTTAAATCATTTTTTTTTAGAGTTCCTCTGTCATTCCCAGAATACCGAACGGTTTGTGCGTGTTGTTAGTGAGTCTGCAAGTGCTGTCACTGATGAAAAGCGCCTGGGCCACATTTTTGCAAAATTAGAAAGCCGAGACCAATATAAAAGCTTTGATTCGCGCCAAAATTTGCTTAAGTAGCAATAAATATTGTAAGTGAAATAACTTTTTTGTTGATTATTTTAGTAATATAGTTTGAAGGCAACATTTTCTTGAATTTTTAAGTACTTTCGTTTGGTAAGGAAAAAAATATGCTTTAGGGGGGGTAAAATTTTGTTTCTGCCCTTATCATGCGAACGCGACTTCAAAGCTTAAAAAGACATAAGAACGAAAAGTGAAGCTTCTCAAGACAAAAATAATGACATCAATTTTAAAAATCGGCCGTCAAATAACCAAGTTACAACGAAAAAACCATTTCGGCTGTATTTCGGAGGGTTAAAAAAAAAATAAAAAATTTTTCCAGAACCCTCTCAACATAATCTTTAAATTTAGGGGCGGACATTAGCAACTTTTTTTTTTTGTATGGGGACCGACCCAGTCTAAGATACATACATTACTCCAGTGAATTTAAATCTCTAAGTAAAACACTTCACAGCAATTATATTCGTAAATTCGAGTCGGACATTAAATCGAACCCGAAGGCTTTTTGGCGTTATGTCAAGTCAAAGAGATCGTGTTCCAGTATTCCCTCGAATGTTTTCCTTAATGGTGCTCATGCTAATTCCTCCTTAGAGGCGGCAAATCTCTTTGCTGATTTTTTTAGTTCTAATTACGAGAATGACTCGTATCCTGATAATGATAATTCCTCACTTATTAACTTCCCGATTAATTTTGGAGCACTGACCGTAACGCTTGGTGATGTAATAGAGGGTATACTGCATATTAAATCATAATCGCAAACTGATGTTGATGGATTTTCCTCCTGCCTTTTAAAGAGATGTCTAGCTTTTGCGTACCCGCTTCTTTTAATCTTCAATAAATCCCTTGAATGTGGTAAATTCATTGATGCTTGGAAAGTGACATCCATAACACCTATTTTTAAATGTGGTAACAAAAATGACATTACCAACTATAGGCCAATTTCTAAGTCAATCAACTGTTTCAAAATTGTTTGAATTCGTGATAAAAGAAAAATTATATTTCGCAAACAAGAGGCTAATTTCAGTCAACCAGCACGGTTTTATGTCGGGCAGGTCCACTGTCACAAATCTCGCTGTTTTTCCGACTTCTGTCTGTCTGCTTTCAATAAACGTACTCAAGTTGATACCATCTATACTGACTTTTCAACAGCTTTTGATAAAGTTATTCATTCTCTCGTAATTGCTAAATTAGCCAGTCTCGGTTTCCATTCTGTTTTTCTCTCTTGGGTAAAATCCTACCTTTCGGCGCGTAAGTGTGTAGTTGTAGTTGATAACCTTTCCTCTAGGTCGTTTATCGCCTCCTCTGGAGTACCCCAGGGAAGCATATTAGGCCCCCTGCTCTTTGGTTTATTTATTGATTACATTTGCAATTGCTTTACGCACTCTAAATTTCTTTTGTATGTGGATGACTTAAAATTTTTCGCTACTATAACAAGTCAGTTAGATGCAGATTTGCTGCAATCTGATATTAATAATGTTGCTGAATGGTGGAATAAAAACGATCTTAATTTAAAAATAAATAAGTGCTTTCATATCTCTTATTCTAAGTCCCGTTCTCTTATTTCTACCTCTTATCACATAGGTAATTACCGTTTAAAGAACCTAGAGGAAGTCTTTGATCTGGGTTTGGTTTTTGATTCAAAATTTCTGTTTCAAAGCCACATAAGCTACACTATAGCAAAATCTTATTCTATGCTTGCTTTCATTCGCCGGTTTAGTTCTGATTTCTCAGATCCGTATACCCTGAAATTACTATATAATTCTCTCGTACGATCGAAACTTGAATATGCTGT
>NW_023463467.1:0-13832 GCF_013731165.1 Rhagoletis pomonella | reverse complement strand
GTAAAAGCTAAAATTATTACTCAAAATTTCATATGCTTACATATGCACATGTATGTATGTACATTTTTTAAATAAATTTATTTGTGTAACTTTCATTTTTTCTTTGTTTTTTTTATTTTAATTTTTCATTGCCAAATGACACTATTTAGCACACCAAGTTTTTCGCCTGTTAATCAACACCTTATTGACACAAGCGCAGCGCGTATTTCTTTATTTGAATATAAATAATGAATTGTTTACATACATAGTTACACACACATATTTAGATGTATGCTAAATATCCACATAAATTCACAGACATTATTGCAAAATGTGCTAACTGATTGACAGCTGAGTTGTTAATTAATCGCATCACTTTGTGTCTAATGTTTTACGTTGAATTTCTGCGCCCCCTGCTGTTTTGCTCACCCCCTTTCTTCTTGCTGCTCAACACTCCACCGGCTTGCATTCATTGATGCTAAAAGAAAAAAAATATGGCTAATCTTTTATTGCATGTGTGAATTACAAATTTCCATGAAAAACGATTCGATTCGCATGAATAATGCGTTAGATTCAACTGTATTTATACACACAGGTACTTGGTATACATGTTTATATGTATGTGTGCACGTGCAATAGAGATCTTTATTACTGACTGTTATTTTCATAACTATATTCCATATTTTGCAGGCGCTAAATTTCGCGAATTTAGTTCAGGGTTTTCCCGGTTGTGAAGCGCTTGAAATCAGTTATAAATTCAATAGAAAGAGATTCACTGTATTTGAACAGAAAAAATCATAAATCTGTGACAGCTCTATTAACTCGGAAATTTATAGATTTTTGTGATTTCTTTCAACATTTGTTTTGCAAAGCGCACTTGTTCAATGGAATACCCTTCTATACCTACATAAAATATTGAATATTACAGCCCTTTTCACCAGCTTGAAAGTTGTGGGTGTGTTTTACAATACATATACATATTTATATATACTACTAACTACAAAGTGATTTCAAATTTATATTAAGCGGTTTTAGATTATTTGCATATTTTTCTAAGCGCCAGCCAATTGTTCCATCGCTGATTTATTTCTTACTTTTAAGAGTCATAATAATACGGAAGTTGTATTAGGTTTAAGGTCGACTTAAATACAAAATCTTGGTTTTTTTTTTTTTTTTTTTTAAATTTTTGTTCTAATATTAGGGAGCGAGAACAAAAAATATGATCGAAACTAAATGATGCTCTTGTCCTTACCGCTGTTTGCACAAATTTATCAAACTGCTATCACTCTCCGTCTATATATAGTTATCAAACATGAGGAAAGCACTTCCGCAGTCTAGGATTTTAATACAAGATTCTTCCTCATCTTCGTTTATAAAATACTAGTACCAGGTTGAGCGATCTTTGCCCGGAGTGCATATACTTTTTAAAGTTTTCAAGATTTGGATAGCTTTAAAAAAATATTTTGGAAATAAAAAAAAAAGAATTTCGATAACTATTAAGCAAATTCCTTACTCTAAAATTTAGGTGGCAACCCTATTCCGAAATACGCTGGAATGAATGGCACATATCTTGAGCGTATAAGTACTATGTATGCATAAAAAAATGTTTATTGAAATTAACAAAATAAAAATTAGTATTACATAGAAACGTGGCAATCCTGATGGAAAATATTTTCTGACCAAAGTTCTCATTTGATATCCATAGCGCGATCGAAACTAAGTGGCAACCTTATCCTAAGGAAAGCATTGTTTACGAACCTTCTCTTGGTACCCATGAATAGTAATATTTAACCTTTTTTCTAAACAAAAAATTAAATAAATATGCGATTCAAAATAGGTGGCAACCCTATTGAAAATATTTTTGAATTAGGGATCTTTAAAATACCTTCCAATTGATACCCATATTATGATGTTTCAATTAATTTGTAACTAATTTCGAATAGGTGGCAACCTTATACGAGTCTTCTCGGAGATAATGCCTATTCAGATAACCTCAAAATCCAAAACATTATCTGTATACAAAATTTCATCAAAATCGTTGGAGCCGTTTCCGAGAACCCTATGGATATATGTATATATGGGGCGTTCCATCCCAAAATGGACGGGGTTCAAACTTCATGTGTTTGATTTGTTTCAAATTTTTAGGGTTGATGTATAAACATAAATAATAACTAAGTATGAAATTTGAGCTTGATTAATACATTTTTTAAAATTTTACAGCACAAGAACAAAAATAAATAAATAATAGTTTTCCATATATCTCGAGAACGGTGAGAGGGAAAAATTCAAAAACAAAGTCACACATTCGCACATCAAAATTCTCTATGAAATGAAATATTTTAAAATTTTTTTCTTGAAAAATGTTTCACATACAGATTTTTTGATAAAAAAAATATTTGTTTCTGAAAATATGCCATCTCAAAAAAAAAACTTGAAAAAATCACAGTGGAGTTGAGTAAAATGAGTAGATTACAAATTTAAATTTTTTTAATTTTTTTTTAGAATTTTTTTTTTGTGTATGCAGTTTTTTAGCCCATTAAATTTTAGTATAATAAAGGGCCGTTTTCTCAAGAAGATCTTAAAATTTATCTGCACTTAAAGCATGTTTTTTCAAAAAAAAAAAAATTGTGTTTAAAGAGCTGATCAATTTTAAAACCCTTATGAGAAAACGGCTCTTATGCCCGGATTCACCAAAAAATTTTAAAACTTAGCGAGCTTATAAAATTTAAAATTATAAATTTTCCTTCCAAAATTGCGTCATTTTAAATTTTAACAGGCTGATAAATTTAAGATGCATTGGTACAACCGGGCATTAGAATATTAAATAATAACTGTCTTTTATGAAATAAAACACTTCTGCTTACAAGTTTTATGTCAAATTCTTTTTTTTTTGGAGATGGCCTCCTGAGAGGTATGCACGATTTTATCTTTCTGACTACATAAAATGCCCAAAAAAACAGATGTCTTCTAGAATACTATTTTTAATAATATACATATGTATGGAGCGTAAAGTACACAGCTTTAAGCAATCAACAAATAACCCTTTCACTTTAGCAAACTGATTTTTTTTTTTGAATTCGCTGACATAATTTCTCAAAATATTTCTAGGTCAGTTGTGCTCAGCTGAAGCCACATTAAATTACTGTCCGTTTCGCTGTCAGTTGTCATTCTTCGCAGCAATGTCCTTCGCATAATTTCGGTCGTTGTTATTCCTTTTCTGTTGCCCTTTAGCAATGCAATGCACAAATCTTGATACAATTTCGCTGCTATCAAGGCATTTACACATACATACGCAAGTACGCATATATTACGTTATTATAATCCGTTTTTTTTTTACGTTTCGAAAATGGGTTTCTTCTCCATTTTTTCTTAATTTTTTTTCGATTTTAATGACCAATGCTTCACGTAAAGTGCTGCAACAACATAAAAGCACGCAGGTATACAAATATCTAGTATATACGTGTATATATCAACTGAAATGCAACTATGCGCGGCTACGTACCTACGTACATATATATGCATCTATGTAATTAGACACAGGCACATTTGCAGCGGTCGAACGTAGTTGTCTGCGCTAGGCCTTTGGTTTCTCACACCCCTTCTTGGGCAGCCAGTTCACCCTTTTAGCTTATAGCCAGTGCAGACACACACACACATAACGACACACACACAACTAAAATCAATGCGCATCCCTGCAGGCAAACCGCGGACTAGCGAAACAAATTTCCCGTGCCGTCTAGATCTAAATCGCCAGAAACGAACCAGTCCGTAATAACTAGATGCCCACCAGGCCAAAATCAGCGAAATGTGGTACTTTAAAAAAACTATTTTATTTCACTTTTTCCATTAGAAATCTATGTCTAAGGTGACAAATTTAGTCCTGGTTCGGAACTATTGCAAAAGGTATGCGAACAAGCTAGATTTTATCTGTTGAGTTTAGAACTACTATCGAACAAGGCATGCAAGGGGGGGCTTGTTTACTTTACATAGATATGTGTTTGTTGGAGGCTTTTTCGTTTAAATAGGCTTAGAACTGGTTTGGAACTATCTAAAAAGGGTTGCAACGGGGGGGGCAATAGACACTTCCTAGGACAGTTAGTAGGCTAGTTGTTTGCATGCATAAGAGACTTATCGCGAACCAGTACTGGGTCTAAATGTTCTAGAAGCGCACCAGTTAAGAACGAGAGATTTTTCTCACAGGGATGCTTTCGAATACCCTTAATTGTGGTTGTGCTGTTAAAGGGTTGCTGCGCTTTATTGGCACTTTTTGTTGCTGCTGCGGCTGTTTATATTCTCTTACCTTTTATGAAATATTATTATTTTTTTGTTTGCTTGCGTTTTCCCTAAAGATCTGTTTTGTCCTTGCCATGCTTTGTTGCCACTGTCCATCAGCAGCGACGTTATGCAAATTTAATGGTCATAAATTAGAATTGGCGGCAGCGCGCGTAGATATTTGAGTAAAGTCTTTGGCCATCTGTGCAGCGATGTGCAGTGATTGCATACGCACGAGAGTGTGTACACATGAATGTATGTACATATGTGTGTTTCGTGCATGTAAAATATTTATTAACCATTCAGCCACCGTTAGTTTTGTGTTTTTAATGGCGAGATTTCCTTCCGTGTGCCTGTAGCTAATGCTGTGTGCCATTTAAATACATTGCAGTAATTTATTTTTACATATGTTGCTGGGATTTGCTGTACACAAATGTACAGTTAACAATTTAACAACTCAGGAAGTTGTAAAATGGGAAATTGATACTTATTACTCGGTTCTTAGTGCCATATGTTGATATTTTAGAATAATCAGTTTTTTTTTATAAATGAAAAAAATCCGAGTTGTAATACGTATGCTATGAGATGGCTATGCCTTTGCCTATAAGAGCTAGGTTCTGTGTTTTTATACCCGAGCGCACTTGTGCACAAGGGTATATTAATTTTGTTCACATAACGGTTGTTTGTAACAGCCAAAACGAATCGAGATAGATATAGACAAATGTATACATAAATGCTCAGAATGAGAGAATAGAGAAATCGATTAAGCCATGTCTGTCTGTCCGTCCGTCTGTCCGTCTGTCCGTCCGACCGTGTACACGATAACTCGAGCCAAAATTGAGATATCTCGACGAAATTTGGTATGTAGGTTTCCGTTAATCCAAGGTAGGTTGGTATTGAAAATGGGCGAAATCTGACTGTAACCACGCCACTTCCCATATAACGGTAATTTCCAGAAATACGAAAACTACGATATTTTAGTAACTACTGAAGATAATTCACTCAAAATTGATATTTACAATAATTTTCAGACGAAAAATAAGAATATTATAAATTTTTGGAAAATGGGCGTAGCCACGCCCACTTATGGTTACATGTGTATATCTTGGTAATTATTGAAATCGGACTAAAATTGAGGCCGCTTTTCATATGACGGTAAATTTTAGAAATGCTCGAAACTTCAATATTTCGAAATTTAAGGACGCTAATTTACTCAAAATTGATACACCCCGGCTTACCAAGTAGCGGTAGCTTTCGGAAAGGCGAAAAACATACTTCTTACTTGTTTTTGTTAATTTTCACCGACTTTTTCTTCTCGAAAAGTGTATTAAATAGTTATGTTTTCGTAAGCAATTTCGTAGGAAAACATTTCCGAGTAAACGCAATCGTCAGCCTTCTCTGCAATATTAGAGCCGTCCGTGGACACTTTGACAGTTGCGCTTCCTGACTTGGCCCAATCGTCACTGCTCTGTTCCCAGCTAAAGGCTGTTGAACTTATTTTCCATTGGTAGGCGGTTATAGGGCGAAATTCGGCGTTTTCTTTGAACTACGTGAGCTCAGTCAGAATAACGCTAAGACCTGTGCCTAACATTTGACCACGTAGTGTATTTTTTATGTTGAGTCTGTAATATAAAATTAGTTGTAGAGGTTGCTTGGGAGTAAAAATGTTGGGT
The DNA here is from genome assembly GCF_013731165.1 of Rhagoletis pomonella. Taxonomy (NCBI): domain Eukaryota; kingdom Metazoa; phylum Arthropoda; class Insecta; order Diptera; family Tephritidae; genus Rhagoletis; species Rhagoletis pomonella. The sequence goes on along the minus strand of NW_023463467.1, from coordinate 7,908 downwards.
ATTTACAAAAGCAGGGTATCAGCCCTGATCTTTCGTTCATAAAATGCCTTGATTTACGCTGTAATCGCCTAAGCGGTTCTGGAAGAGTCAAACAAAGCACGCCTGTCGTTTAGAATAGTCGAGTGGTGGTTCCGGATGAACATAACTGTCAATTCTGACAACCTTCCTGAAAGCTATTTTCTGTATTTCGAAAAACTAATTGATAGATCTGCTTACAAGGAGACCCTAGCGTTATTCTGTTTATTTTTTAGCAATAAGTTTTTTAAAAATTAATTTTTTTTAAGCCATACAAACTGAAAATTGAATGAAAATTCAATTAAGAAAAGAAAAAATACATTAAAAAATAAATAAAAATTATTGACAAAAAAAACAATAAAATACATTTCTAGAAATTAAACTAATTAAAAAAAAAAATCTTTTTAAAACAATGAAATCTAAGAATTGAAACGAAATTGAATTAAAAGGAAAATGAATAAAAATAAATAAAAAGGTTGCTAAAAATTTAACGAGATTAAAAAACATATTTTTCTTTTCAAAACTATAACATCTAAAAATTTAAAGAAAACTAAATTGAAGAAGCACAAACTAAGTTTCTAAAAATTTAAAGCAGGAAAATCTAAAAATTAAAAGCAAAATTAATTAAAAAAGAAATATTACTAAAAAAATAAAATAAAATAAGTCTCTAAAAATTTTAAATATATCTTTTCTTTTAACTACCAATTCTAAAAATTTCAAGAAAATAAAATTGAAAAAGAAAAAAAATAAAAAAATTCAAAGAAAAATTCTCTTGTCCAAGGATTCGAACCTCAGATCTCCCGAATGGCATGCCACTGTTTTGCTCACCCGGCCGTTGCGACTGTCAAAAGAGCTTTTTACTATGAAAGTTGGCAAGGGAGCTTTTTTTTTGGTAAGACTTTCGTGCCATAGTAAACAAAGTCTTTCAAGCTATCTTTCCTCCTTTTCAATTGTCTTACAAAAGGCTTATCTAGAATTGGCTTGTAATATCCTCTGAGTAGCAACTGAACACCCCAAACGAGCTAATTATGAGAAAGTGGATAGACAAATTTATGGAAAAATATCGTTTAGCATTGATGTCCTTGAGCTGGGTATAAACATAGTTGCAGCGATTTGAATGTATCAATGGCAGAAGACTAAAATTAAATTCGCTACTGGCATATAGTCAGTATTTAATTTCGAAAATTTTAATAAAAGTTGAAAACATGAAAACGTTCATCGGGTCAAAAGAAAGCTTCCCTCATTCAAACTCCCTTTTGTCCCACCTTTTGTTTCGATGATAAATTGTGCTTACAAATTTTCAACGGCAATAGATAATTTATGTAGGCCTATATGTATGTGAGTATCTGATACAAGCAAAGTATATACATATGTACGTATATACATTAAGGTGGTTCAAAATAGGTGCAAAATGTTAAACTCTCACCACTAGAATTATTTCAATGGAAAAAAGGAACACCCGTATTTTCTTGTTAAAAAATGGCATTTAGAACTGCCAAAAAGCCCATGAAGTTTTCCATGTATGTTACATGGGGAAAGTACTTTTTCGTAAAAATGGTATAGCAATCTTGAAAATCAATAGCCGCCATCGATTCGCCACTTCGCGCTCGCTATGTTTGAGTTCCGGTCGCTTAAAGAAGAATTTTGCATGTGAAAGCAACAACAAAGTTAGCTAGCACGGATAGACGATAGCGAGTTTGGTTGTACCTCATTGAGTTCGTTCGTTTCGCCACTCGCCAACTGTTGGCGAATCGATGACGGCTAATATTTTTCGTCCGGAAAACTTTGCTTCTCTTCAGGATACTTCCAGTAATAACGGCCAATTATATAATTTACCATTTTCTAATACTAAGAATATTTTATGGTCCCACATTGCTTTTTTTTTTGGCTTTTTGGGGGATTTATAAAAAAGGTAATATTAAAAAATGGTTAAATGAACCATGAACAGTTTTCCGATAGAAAAATATTGATTTTCAAGATTGCTATACCATTTCTACGAAAAATGGTTTTTCCCATGCAAAATACATGGACAACTTTGAGCGAACTGTAAATATTTCTTAGGGGGTGATAGCATTAAAATTCTGACTTATTATTTTTTTTTTTTACCTTCCTAATATATACACATACATATGTACATACGTAAATATTGTATGTATAAGTGTATTGGCCCTTCCCAGCTCCGCTAATGCATTATTAACTACAACTGTCGCCAGTTACAAGGAGAAAAAAATCAATAATTAAAGCCTACATTGTATCTATACGTAAGTTTATACATACATATGTACGCATGCATGTATATATCGATGCCCCCTATGCTACAAATGTAAATATATACATACAATTTAATCATTCACTCACACACGATTACATACATACTAAATATGCATATACCATGATCGAACAAATTCTGTTATGCTGTAAAGCTGCGTGAATGTGTGTGTGTGTGTGTGTGTTACACCTGCAGCTGCGTGGTCCATTTCATCTGCACAAACTTACCCATGGACATACATATAAAGCCTACGAGTATGATGCGCCTTGCGTCGCGTCGCTCATCCATGGCACAATAAAAATTTTCATTTAGTAAATTACGAGCAACTTGTGAGTGAGATTTCATCTCGGTCAATACCATGCCGCCGCCTCCTCCCTCCAAACACGCTTCCAGCGTTGTGTCGTCGCATTCGGCACAAAATGTGCGATGGCGCATACAAACTTAGCAATGAAATTTTTTTCGTGCGTCACTGATTGCGACGATCGCCTAGTCGTCGATGATCATCGTCACAGTCTTATTTTAGTCGGACCTTCAGCGCCTTTGTGCGATAGTATGTGTTTTTGTATGTGTATGCTTATGTATTTGTATGTGTTTGAATGGCGTATCTTAAAATTTGATTTTACTGCTGCTTGGAAACATTTTCGGGTGTGGGCAATAAATTTCTCATTCGTATCGCATTAATTAACAACATTATCGAAGTTAATGTTCAAAATGACGGAGAAGAAGAAGAAAAAATCGAAATTGAAAATGAAAGAAAAAAAAAAACAGTGAATACTTAATACAATGCTCATACATTTAGTAAATGCACAAAAACAAAGCGAAAATAATCAGTTTACGTAGAAAGGGTGTATCACAGATAGCAATAATAATGAAATACCAAAATTTAAATAAAACGAAATCTTTTGAAATACACACAAGCGGGAGAAGAATAAGAGAAGGTAGGCGCAACGAATCTAAAATGTTGTAAATTAATATATATTTACATACAGTGCCGGCTACTTCAATAGCACCCCTTTTTGATCCTCAGTATTAACAGTTTTCCTTTTGTTTATTTAAATTTCATTGATTTTTTTTTTAATTCTACATATTTTATAACAGAAATTATACAAATCCGGTTCCCAAACTTTATACAAAATTTATAATAATTCATAAAATTTTAATCAATTTTTCAAATTTTAAAAACATTTTTTTTTTAATATGCAGTTTTATAGCCCGTTCAACTTTAATTCGCGTATAACAAAGTGCAATTTCAAAGGGCAGTCACTGATTTTTGATATGTTTTTTTTTGTCTTTCATATAAAAAATAGATTTTTCTCATAGAAGAAAATGCGCAACATTATCGGAAAAAAAATTATCGCAAATTTAACGGGCTATAATATAAAACTAAATTTTCATAAAATATAAATTCTTTGAATTTTTACGAAAATTTGTTTTATTATAAATTTTCTATATACCCTTGTGACATTTTGACCAGATTTGGCTTATTGTCTTTTTCTATTTAATGTTTATAATTTTTTTTTATAAAAGTCTGGCGCATTAAACTTCAAAAAACTTTAGCAATTAAACCCAAACATTTTAAACTTTTTATGCAGTTCTTAAGTCCATTAAATATTAGTAGGTTAAAGTGCAAATTTTTAAACGCTAGAAAATTGCGGTGATTTTTAATAGTTTATTTGGCTGACGGTGCTAGACATTTTCCTCCATGGGAGAGAGAAAATACTCAACACCATCAGCCAAAACAAAATTATTAAAAATCAACGCGATCTTCTGGCGTCTTGAAATTTGCACTTACTTTAATTTAATTAAATTTAATGGGCTACAAAACTGCATACCTAAAATTTTTCTAAACATTTTTAATAAAAAGTTTGAAGTTTTTGTGTGTAATTGTAATGGTTTGTTTAATTTTTATAAATTTTGTACGAAGTTTGAAATGTGGATTTACTATGTGGTGCTGGTTATGTAACGAGCTAAACTTTTATAAACAAATTACAAACATTAATTAGTTGAAAGCAAAATAGCCAAAACTCAGCTGGCCACAAGGGTACGTAGTTTGAGAATCTGATTTACATAATTTTTTTTATTATAGAAAATGCTATATTTTTATAAAAAAAAAATTATAAATATTAAATAGAAGAAAGGAAACTGTCAAAACAGAGAACAAAAAGTGGGCGCTACACAGTGGTACAGCCCCATACAGCACCCCATTTTCCGAGTTTAATATTTATGGACATAAATTAAGAAAAATACCAAAAATTTGCTTGATCGAACCTAACCTCAAAAACCTGTTAAACATGCCCACCGATGAATATATGAGTCCGAAACTTTGTTAATATATTTGTAATAACGTGGTATATACAAAATAAAATCGGCGTAATCGATTTCTTTTAAATCATACCTCTCATACAAACATAACCTCAAAAGTGCCTTAAAAATACCATGAATGCCATCATTACCATGTATATATATGAGGTTACGTTAAAATTCACAAATATGCGATTTTTTTTTCAGAAAACGATAGAATATATGCCGGTCTTTAAGTTTATTATAGTTAGAAGACGGAGGACGGCCTAGGAAAAAAAAGTTTTTGTCCACCAAAAGTGTCAAAGTTAGCATTTATAAAGTGTCATTTTTGTCTGCTTATATTTAATAAAGTATTTGGTCGATTGCCTTGATTTTTTCTCTATTTTGTCCAGTAAGTGCTATATTTTCATATAAACCTACAAAAAGAATCAATAAATAAAAGTTATACGAAAAACACATTGCCTAAGTGAACAAAAGTCTCAATCAGTTTTAGTTGAATAAAAATCTTCTGACTTTTGTTGCTTTTATTCTGTATTAGACTACCAATTCCCTACATAGTTATAATCAAATTTCATTAGTCAAATATCCCTTTGTTAGGCTAATAGCCGGTTTCACCAGCAATTTAAATGGTAAATTATTTTTTTTTTCTGTCAATTTATAAATAAAATTTAAAAAACTAAAACCATTTTCCACTTAAATTGCTTTCGTGAAATTGGCTGTAAACCATTTAAATATAAAAATTTAATACTAAAAAAAATTTATTTTTCCGCTGAAATACCACTGTGTGCTACTCAAGTGGCCCGGCACTGTACATCCATAAGTGAATGTGTTAGGGTCAAAAGTATATAAAGTGAAATGACTGTACTCAGTTAGTCTCTAGACGTTTTGTTTTCTTGATATTGATATTCTTATGAAAGAAATTTGTTTGAGCTATGTTACTTTAAGAGGGCCCTTATGGAAAGTTAAAGCTCCCACTGTAGGACATACAAACTCGAATGTTGTTTTCCATTGCGAGTAACCTCTGTCAGTGAATGTTAGTAACAAGCAGGCACATTCTCTTAAACCGGGTTGTCATTAATCAGCTGAACCACGTTAAATCAATAAGGGGGTCCAAGAATTCGACCTTCGCCATATATGCGTGAGTGGTAAGGGAGTGTCTCCTCAGCTGTTTGAGTTGCCACGACACAGGAAGGGAGCAACTGATTTTTTCTTATTCTCATTGCGGTGAAAATAGAGAGAACAATTCGAAAAAGTACACAAAAAGTCCTGGGAGTTTTTAAAAGTAGCTAAAAATAAAGTATCGGTTTCTCAAAAGAAAATTAACCAATATCTGGAGTGGATTTTTTCAAAAAACAAATACAAATATATATCAGCTTTCGTTCTCCGGAAGAATTTTTGGAAATCTCGATTTAGGCTAATATTAAAATTTCATCAATTTTAGCTTCATTTAATCGATATTAAAAAGAATCTCTTTTTCACCTCACGTTCCAACAGGGGCATCTACATATATGCATAGAAAAATTGCTTGCAAAGTTTCAATTAGCCGTTACAATTTTTTTTTTTCATTTTCAAAAGGACTTGCAGGACGTTATATTTTCTACAAACACACATGTATGCTTCTGATAATTTAATTTGAATTTCTTGTCTCAACTCAAGCGCATTATAAAAGCGCATTATTATTATAAGTACATACATACATACATAGGTATGTATATACATAGTACTCATGTAGATTCACATACATACAAAGGCGCATAAGCATTGTGTGATCGTCATCAATTTTCTTAGAATGACAAGGCGTAAAAAGTTTCCGAATGGACCACGGCGAGTTCAAGTTGAAGCGCGTGAAGCAGGACATGGATATAAACGTGATTGCAGCGGACACAAAATTCACTAATGCCAAGTTGCAAGCTGCAAGCTATCGCCATAACAACAAAGCGCTAAAGGAAAAAGGTAAACATTCGTCACAGCGAAGCCGCTCATTTGCATAATGCTTTCAACGTCTTTCGGGCGTTTCGCATTGCGGTCGAGCGCATCGCGGCATAGTGTCCTTTTCGAGCCGGCTCGCCACTACCCGCCGCTGCCCGTCGCCGCCTCACGATCCGGTCGACCAAATTGCTTAAACCTTTCTGATATCCTGCAGCAATTGCTTGAAAGCTGCAGCCAGTGCGTTTACCGCGTTCTTACCGCGCACCATCTCGCACAACGGCCGTCTTTTGTGTAGCTGTGCGCGATGTCATTCTACGATATCTCGGACACCACCACCTTTGCTGCGCTCGCCATCTTATACTTACCTATGTAGCTTACGTTTCATACCTTACTTACATACCGCTGTCCGATTCACAACACGTCGAGCGCACATTCACACTAAATAGCCCCTGCAGCAATGCGTGGCGAAGAGTTGAATGGACGACGGACGAGCGCATTATTATGCAAAGCGCATGCTCAGCGGCCGCAAGGGGCATTTATGCTGATCATCGTGCACCGCTGTGATTTTATTCCCCCAGCCGGTCGCCGGTCGATCGAGCGGCCGTTCGTTTTCATGGCCTGCAAACAACCCTTTTACTGCAATGACTATCTCTGCTGTTGTTGCTTTTGTTATTGTGCACATAGCCGCTAATGCAGATAGACAACGAGCACGCAAGTGGGAAAATAATATACAAAAGACAAACAAAAAAGATGTTAAGCGCAAAGAAAAGAAGCTGTAGATGGATGGGCAATAAGACACTGCAGCGGCGTTGGGCGCGCAACCCTTCAAATGTGATTTTTTTTCCTTTATTTTACTTTATATTTAATTTTACTGCCTTTGGTAACCATTACCTTGTTGTTGTTTTTGTTGTCGCTGTTATTATTGTTATTATTATTGCTATTATTGTTATCTACTCGTACCCGTACGTATAAATTTAAGACAACAGCGCATCCGCGTCCGTAGCGACAGCAACAACAGCGCATAAAGCGAACAAAGAAAGGACACAGCGCATTCACACATCCGCACATATTTTTACTTCATTGCAAGTGTTTACTTTTACACATACACGCACACACACATATACTTAATTATATATGCGTTCGTTTTCTGTTTTCTCATTTCGCTTTAGTCCATTGACAGCGATGATTCAAATTATTAAATGAAATTGAAAGCCTCCTGTGGCCGTTACGAGCGCTGAATAAAAGCAGAATAATGAGCAGACGAGCAATGCTTCCTTCATTCAAGTTAAAATTTATGTTGCTTAAATGCTATAATCACAGTGCCAGCTCTTAAGCGCTAGCTCTAGTCTATGCGTTGAGGCAATAACTTAAAGTATTGGTCTGCATGATCGCTG